>NC_047526.1:4221544-4451062 GCF_902827115.2 Pseudochaenichthys georgianus
AATAATAATAATACCTTATTCCGAGTGTGCTTGCTTTTCTCTTTGAAAGTCATCACATAACGGCATTGTAATACACGGTTCGGCTGCATTACATATTACATATCTGCCGTAGTTCTGTATTTATAGAGCCCTGATGAGAAGACAAACATGAGGAACTGATAACGTGACGTGGATCATAAATATATCAGCCATTAAACAACATCTTACATTTCTTTTCACACAATACGTCTCCTTGCAGTATCAACACTAATTCGGCTCACTTTTATATTTGATCCAGTTGGTAGATAGGCTGTATTTACACCATAAAGGTGCCACAGCTGATATAAAGGGACACCTGGTGGTTAAAGCATGTTATTGAATTCAATATTTTTATTATTAGATATTAATACGATCCCTATAAAGTATATTCATTACTCGTTATTCTCTACTAATTGTTAATTAAAGACTGTATGTAATGACTATTTTGCACATCCCTTTCAAGATTTCAAGATTTTCTAAGGTTTATTGACATATCATATAGGCCTACACAACTGTGGTGTAGTTCTGCACTGAATGAAAAACGATAGTTACGGCTGTAACTACGGTTCTATGAGTCCCGGATGACCGCCAGAGGCGGTGCTTTAGCACTGGATATGTCCATCGCGCGCATGCGCAGCTCGAGTACCAATAACAACAAAGTCACCTGTGACCCAAGTGACACCGGCTATATCAGCCGGTATTGTCAGAGGATCTGTTTCCCGAATCTTCTCGCGAGCACACAAGAATTCTGAGTGACAGGGAACTCTGGCGGTCATCCGGGACTCATAGAACCGTAGTTATAGCCGTAACTATCGTTCTATTTCGTCCCTACTGACCGCCAGAGGCGGTGCTTTAGCACTGGATGACCTATACCAACAATGTCATGAAGAATCCAAGCCATTGCTCACCACTGGAAGCAGCGGAGCTCGGCAAAGGACCACGCCCAAGAATGGGGAGTGGCGACATTGACCTGATGACAACTGGAGAATGTGCCAGAAGACGCCCACGACGCCGCGGCGCAGATGGTCTCCAGGGGCACCCCTCTCAGGGCAGTCCAATATGTTGAGATGCTCCTTGTAGAGTGGCATCTCAGCCTGGTGGCAGGGGGCGGCCACTGGCCCCGTAAGCCTGTGAGATGGTATCGACAACCCAGTGGGGAAGCCACTGGTTAGAGGGCCTAACCTCCTTTAGTGCCGCCAGGGCAAACTCAAGAGTTGCTCCTCCTGCCGTATACAGGCAGTAGCCTTGATATACGCCCTTTGGGCACCCCCCGGGCACAGCAACTTCGATGTGCCGTACTCCTGAATGTCAAAGCGTGCCAGCTGGGCAGGCTGATTGAAGTGAGTTTGTGGAAGGACCCCGGGCGGGAATGCCACATTTGCCCAAAGGGCAACGCCTGAGAGTCTCACCTCGGGCATGTATTGTTTATGGAGAGGACATGCAACTCCCCGACTCACTTCCCTGAGGCTATGGCAAGCAGAAATGCTGCCTTTGTAGGCAGCCACCTAAGCCCCACCTGGGCCAGGGGCTCGAAGGGAGGAGGTGATAGGGCAATCCGGCAGCAAGGGCAGGTCCCAAGCCGGAGCCCTCGGGGTGCAAGGGGGATGCTGCCGTAAAGCCCCTCTCATAAAGAGGGACACCGACCTGTGGCACCCCGCCGTGGCGCCGTCGACCCGAACATGTTGGGCAGAATCGCAGCCACATAAATTCAGAGTGGAGTGAGAACATCCACTATCTAGAAGGGACTGTTGTCTAAGCAACAATGTACATGCTGTCCCCAAGGAACACGCACATTCTTGCCCCCCAGTTGGGGTAGAAAGTGCGTGAGTGCAAGCTGCACGGCCTGAAGCTCTAGCACGTTGAGCCGGCACGCACTCTGCTGGGCAGACCACTGACCCTGAACGGTCCTGCCCTGCCGCACTGCACCCCACCCTGAGAGACATGCACCTATGGTGATGGTCTCCTGGCGGGTTTGGGATGGCGCCCATGGGCACGCCTACCAGAGATAGGCCCTGCCCCTCCAGCGTGACGGAGAGTGGAGCAATGCTGCGACACCCTGACTTCACTGTGCCTGTGCCACTTGGCGTCCAAGTGAAGGCTTATCAGCCACATCTGCATGGGGCGCAACGACCGCGGGCCTAAGGGCCCAGCGGTCGAGGCAGCTGCCAGTCTGCCCAAGGGCCGGAGGAACTGAATATAAGGCACCCTCTTGCCCGGCCCACGTGGAAGTAGGCATCCCTCGGTTGGGAACCACTCCACCTGTGCGTATGCAGTAGTCAGCATATAGAATGGCAGCACCTTCAGGAATCTGTTGATTCCTCTGACGTCCAAGATCAGGCGAGGTCAAGATCGGGCGAAATCCGCCGACTTTCTTGCTCACGAGAAAGTATGCCGAGTAGAACCCCCTGGCTAAGCAGAGGGTCTTACTGGGTTGATTGCGTCCTTGGACAAAAGGACGGACAACTCTTGGCCCAGAGCTACGGCCCCTGCCGGATCGCTGACGACTGTCAATTAGACCCAGCCGAAGGCTAGGGGCCGGAGCTGAGGTCCGTACCCCTGGGTTAAGGTGAAACCACCCAAGGGACGGAAGTACAGACTGCCCAGAAACTGAGCTGCTGCTGGGAAAGCAGCCGCCGACCACCCCCGGGATTTCAGAGCCCAGCCCCCCGGACCCTGGAGCCTCTTGGGGGGTTCCGGTAAGGCTCTGGGGCACGAGGCCGCCTGGAAGGCGGGCGACATGGGGCACGAAAGTCATAGGGAGGCGGTTGAGTGGGCCGCTAAGACCTCTGCAGACCACCCCTGTAATCCAGCGGCTGAGTGCGGCTGCTAGAGCGGCCCCTGGGCCTGCTGGGAGTGGGCACAGGTGGGCACAGGGGCGCCAACCGAAGGAGGGGGGGGGGGGCCCTACACCGGGCCCAGGCTGAAGGGCCAAGAGGCGACTTCATCATGCCCCTATCGGCAGCTAGCCGATCCACTTTAGAGGACAGCCTATTTCTAGTCCTTCTATTGGGGGGGCACAAAGCCATCGCTCCCTCAAGTCGCCGGGAACGGCCGAATTGATCTGGAGGAGTACGTGACAAGGAGAGGTGTCTGTTGGCTGCTGCCAGACGTTCCACCTCAGTGATTCGAGCCACTCTGAGCACCCGAGGCATGCAGCTACAGCTCCCTCAGATGCTCGAATTTCGTCCCCACTGACCGCCAGAAGCGGCCGAGGCAGGAGGGGCAGCGGTCGTGGCCGTCCTCGGGCTCAAGAGAAACCCTACAGGCGCTACATGAATGAACCATTCTGTAGGTAGCCAGATGCAGCGTAGCCGGGAGCGGGTGCGGGAACACAGCCTTCACCAGCTACCTGCTTAATGGAAAGAGTAGAGCGTTGCTGCTACTCGCCGAACAGAAAGAGGGATGTAATTACACCCACGTTACGGCAGAGGGAGCGGGAGCGAGATCACTGCCTTCACCTAGCTGGATTAGTAAATAAGGCAGTTTACCAAGAGCGGGGGCGAAAACACTGCCTTCACTGGCTGAGCTAGAGGCGAGTGCCAGATGCAGCGTAACCGGGAGCGGGTGCGGGAACACAGCCTTCACCAGCTACCTGCTTAACGGAACCAGGCAGTTTAGCGTCTACCAGGAGCGGGGGCGAGAACACTGCCTTCACTGGTTAAATTAAGACGAATGCCAGATGCAGCGTAACCGGGAGCGGGTGCGGGAACACAGCCTTCACCAGCTACCTGCTTAACAGAATAAACAAGGCAGTTTAGCGTCTACCAGGAGCGGGGGCGAGAACACTGCCTTCACTGGTTGAGTTAGAGACGAATGCCAGATGCAGCGTAACCGGGAGCGGGAACACAGCCTTCACCAGCTACCTGCTTAACAGAAAAACAAGGCAGTTTGGCGTCTACCAGGAGCGGGGGCGAGAACTGCCTTCACTGGTTGAGTTAGAGACGAATGCCAGATGCAGTGTAACCGGGAGCGGGTGCGGGAACACAGCCTTCACCAGCTACCTGCTTAACAGAAAAACAAGGCAGTTTGGCGTCTACCAGGAGCGGGGGCGAGAACTGCCTTCACTGGTTGAGTTAGAGACGAATGCCAGATGCAGTGTAACCGGGAGCGGGTGCGGGAACACAGCCTTCACCGGCTACCTGCTTAACGGAGAAACAAGGCAGTTCCGCGTCTACCAGGAGCGGGGGCGAGAACACTGCCTTCACTGGTCGAGTTAGAGACGAATGCCAGATGCAGCGTAACCGGGAGCGGGTGCGGGAACACAGCCTTCACCAGCTACCTGCTTAACAGAAAAAACAAGGCGGTTTGGCGTCTACCAGGAGCGGGGGCGAGAACTGCCTTCACTGGTTGAGTTAGAGACGAATGCCAGATGCAGTGTAACCGGGAGCGGGTGCGGGAACACAGCCTTCACCGGCTACCTGCTTAACGAAAAAACGAGGCCGGTTGGCGTCTACCAGGAGTGGGGGCGAGAACTGCCTTCACTGGTTAAGTTAGAGTCGAACGCCAGATGCAGTGTAACCGGGAGCGGGTGCAGGAACACAGCCTTCACCGGCTACCTGCTGAACGGGAAGAGTAGAGCGGTGCTACTACTCGCCGAACAGAAAAAGGGATGTAGCTACATCCGCATTACCGGTAGAGGGAGCGGGAGCGAGAGCACTGCCTTCACCTAGCTGGGTAAAATAAAGAAGCTAACAGTATACGCAAGACGTTAGCCGAGCGGCTGCTGCTAACGATCAAGCGAGATCAAGTCAAATAACACACATGTTTAAGACCAGATAACTAGCTTCTAAAGAATAGAATAGCACAGAGCCGTAGTTACAGCAGTAACCATGGCCAGGGCTCACACGGCATCTAACCGTAGTTACAGTAGTAACTATGGCCAGTACTTACACGGCTTAGAACCGTAGTTACAGTCGTAACTCTGGCCAGTACTTGCACGGCTTGGAACCGTAGTTACAGTAGTAACTATGGCCAGTACTTACATGGCTTGGATACTTACACAGCATAGAGCCGTAGTTACAGTAGTAGCACTTGCACGGCTTGGAACCATAGTTACAGTAGTAACTATGGCCAGTACTTACATGGTTTAGAACCGTAGTTACAGTAGTAACTATGGCCAGTACTTACACAGCTTGGAACCGTAGTTACAGTAGTAATTACAGTTACTATTAGTTACAATAGTAACTGTGGCCGGTGCCTAAAAGTGTCAGCCAACGGCTGCCCACTAGACAATATAATATTGGGAGGATGAAATCCTCCTTAATGGCCATACATGCAGAGCACACGGCGCACACACAGTGAAGATTGTTCTCTGCATATCGTCCTAGTGCTAGGAGTCTAGTACTAGGAGCAGTAAATACCACGATATAGCGCTACTGCAACCATACCATGCGTTTACCGGGAGCAGCAGCGAGAGCACTGCCCTCACCGGCTGAGTTAAATAATGAAGCTTAACCGTACATGCAAGGTGTTAGCCAAGCGGCTGCTGCTAACAATCAAGCAACCAAGTCAGAACACAATGTTAAGACCAGATAATTAGCTTCTAAGAAAGAGAACAGCCCGCATAGAACCGTGTCTGGTTACAGTAGTAACCGCACATGCCGAGCACACAGCACCCGCCGTGAAGATGTTCTCTGCATATCATCCTAGTGCTAGAAGTCTAGTACTAGGAGCAGTAATACAACAAACTAGCGCTACTGCAATCAAACCCTATGCTACAGGGAGTGGGAGCACTGCCCTGAGTTAATAGTTAAGCTCAACAGCAAGGTGTTAGCCAAGCGGCTGCTGCTAACAATCAAGCGACCAAGTCAGAACACAAATGTTAAGACCAGATAATAGCTTCTAGAAAATAGAAAGTACTTACCTTACTTTCTGCATCTAAACGAAAGACGGTAATCAGGACAACTTGGCTGGGAGCGGGTGTGGAAACACAGCCATCACCAGCAACAAGCTGACACAAACCTGTCTGTCGAGGCTCTGCACAGCCGGCGCAGCTCCTGGAGGACGCGTCTAATGACCCGTAGCCCCGACTGTCAGTCGCGAAGCTTCACGCGGCCAGCTGTTTGCAGAGAAATCCCTCAGATCAAACGTTCAAACCTGAACGCTGTAGGCTACGAAAACATAGCCACGGTACCCTCGCGCAGCGAGAAGATGAAAAGGAACAGATCCTCTGACAATACCGGCTGATATAGCCGGTGTCACGTGGGTCACAGGTGACTTTGTTGTTATTGGTACTCGAGCTGCGCATGCGCGCGATGGACATATCCAGTGCTAAAGCACCGCCTCTGGCGGTCAGTAGGGACGAAATAGAACTTGGGTTGCAGGTTCCTCAATAGTGCATTACAAGACATCTATCAATATGTGTGCATACCTCCAGCAATGTTAACTATGTTGAAGCACTTATTTTAACTGATATTATACATAATGTATTATACTCTTATGAGATGTATGTAGATATTTCATCTCCGGCCTTGTCAGGTATTGAACAATCAATAAATAAAGAACACAGAATTGTTGAATATAAAACACAGAATTTATGTGATTATACTAAATGATTTTCAAATAAACACAACTGCATATTTAACTGTTACACATGCTGATAACGCAAATGTTCCAACTTTGGATCAATAAAGTATATCTTATCTTAAGCTGATCGATGGCTACTGCCATATTTTCAAAATGTGCCTCTGAACCTTGACAAGTGCATGTTTCAGGCTTATCAATTAATGTAATGTAATGTTATCACAGGGGTCACACACATAAGACCAGCTGTTAAATAAAGCTCTTCTGACCTTAGCTGGCATGTGGGTATATATATTAATACTGCCCATAATGGGCACCATTTGTTAATTATATGTTTTAAATGTGAGTGTTTCCTGTCCCCTAAACCTCCAGGGATGTACACAGTTTAATACTGGCAACTTCTTATTATGGGAAATACGAAAACGTCTTTTAAAACTACAACTCCCAGTTGAGACGTGCCATAGAGAACATGTTGCGAAACAGAATAGCCAGCATGTGTAGTTCTGGGGACGGGGTGGGGGAGGGGGGATGCGGTGGACCCGTTCAAATCCAGTTTTGGACAGTCTGCCGTGGTTCCATCCCATTTCAAGTGCTGTTCGAGAATCGGCTTAACCCTCGGAGCACACTCTCCAATCACAGAGCTTGAGGACTATCACGGGGTTTGTCAAGAGCACATGGTGTAGTCCAAACGATAGCTGGGGATTATGGGTAGTGTAGTGTCTTCTTCCATCCTTTACTCCTGGGAATGGACGCTCACATTACCTTTAAGGGCAGCCGACATAAACGAATGCCGTGCTTCCATGAGCGTCAAATCCCGACGCAGATGGGAATACATTGCAATCAGTTGAAAGCTATTTGCGTCCCTTTATGACGCTGAAGGAGCCTAGGAGCGTCACAATTGGACGCCACGGACACTGACCAAACGTCGCTATTGGACGCTTAGGGAGTGAGAGTGTGTTGTCAGTTAACATGGCAGCGGCTAGCTTTACTCCAAAAATAGTGAAGTTTGGATTCAAGTATTATGTTGTCGATGATGCTAATAAGAAGAAAACAGAGGTATGCAGGGTCTGCAGCATAAAGGTCAGTGACACGACCACCACAACATCCAACTTCATTCGTCACTACAAAAACCCCACAGAGAAAGGTGCGTGCATGTGTTGTGTTAGCTAGAAAGCTAACGTTAAGTTTAAGCTACGTTAGACTTGGTTTCAAATCGATTAAGCATTGCAAAGAGAAGACAAAACGGTAAATGAACACTAGAACCGCCAAGGGATTCATTTGTACCCTGATACTGACGGGCGAGAGAGAGCAGACTCAGATTCGCCAAATCACAAAATAACCCTTTTTTTTTGTGATTAACATTTTTTATTAAAGCAAAAGACACTGTGTAGCGGAGGTTAATGTAACATTAGTTTAATATGCTTGTGAAATGCAACAACTTTTCGGTTTCACCGGTAGGATTTCTACGCTTGGTGATGCTGACTCATATGACTCAAATAGTGCTGCGTACCGGCAAGCCGAACCGGAACGTCGGGAACCGGTACTTGGACTCGCAAAAAAACTAGCACTTACGTATATTCTGGTGTCTGTGGTTATTTAAACATTCCCTGATAAACGTTATTCAGCGTCAATAAATGAGTGCTAATCCCAGTGTGCTCAGTGGACAACATCACATGTGATTTCACCTTCGATTCACGGTTTGAAAACGTAGCATTTCGCCACATGCTAATGCTAACCGGAAGTGAAGAATTTTCAGAATAAAAGTATTAAGTAAATAGTGTGAACTTCCGGTTTTTTCAGAATAAAACTGATTTAAATTAAATAGTGTATTTAATTCAAAATTACGCCATATCAACATTGATTTTAATTTCTAACAGTATGTATGTACATCACTATGTACTGAATAATAATAATAAATAAAATGCATTATTATTATTATTATAATGTGCACATGTAGAGTTGTAGAAAAGACATGGTGTACAGTCAGTACAGTACACTCTGACTGTATAGTAGGTGTGTAACAGTGTAATGCGTATAGTCTACTCTACACTCTACCTTTCAGCAACGTTTTAGGGATTTAGGCTCAGTCAGCTCAGGGACTGTTCGGTTACTTTAGTTTGGTAAATGAAATAAATGTTTGAACTTTGTAGTAGTTCACTGTAGTTGCTGTCATAAGTCATTTGTAGACTAAGTGGCAAAAAGTGGTTTTTTTTACATTTGTACTTTGTAGAGAAATGTAGACACAAGTTGGAAGGGAGCACAATAAACCTGACGAGTTTGAATTTGAGTTGATTATTGTTAATTTTCAATTGATAATTAGCTCACAATAAGTTAACTTTAGTTACTCACACAACTTGACACGGGTTCAGGTCCGGACTTATAAGTCCGGACCTGAACCTGAACCTCTGGACTTGAGTCCGGACCTGAACCTGAATGTGAGTCCAGGTACGCAGCACTAGACTCAAAGGACTCGTATGATCCGGATCTCTTCAATGACTGACTCCGAGTCCGTAAAAGGATCCGGATTTGCCATCTCCAGGTTGCGGTTGGATAATCCAAAAATCAGCTCCTAACGTCTAACCCAGGGATGGGCAACTTTGATGATAGTGGGGGCCAAATAATTGATGTACAAAAACACAAATTCCATGTAATTATTAACAAATATACTAAGTCTGACATCTTCATTGATATTTTTCGATCTTTAAGGGAACATCTTCTAATAAGCTCACAAAACAAACATCAGTTCACAGAAATGTTATTTAATTTTTACAAGTGGCATGTTTGTATTGAACAGGTTATTTAACAGTGGAATACAAATTTTAAACAATTGGAGAGTGTGTATTAACATTAAACAGTAACATAAACATGAAGTCAGACCCCCCCCCCCTCTCATCCACAGCAGAAAGCTGCGCTCACAGCTGCTCAGCCCAGCCGCACACCTGGGGCCTCGGGAAGTGGTGGGCGAGAATAAACCCTGCTCTAACATGACATAAACATTAACACTAACCCAGACATTAGTTGTCTAACTGGAATTTAAGAGACTTGTAGCCTGTCTCTGCTGACGCACAATAAGGGGAATGTCAACATCGATGCCAGTGCATCCAAGCTGCATCAGATGAAACAGTGTTTCGTCTGACAGTCTGTTTCTCTCTTTTGATTTGATGTGCTTCATCATGGAGAAGTTCAATCAATCAATCAATGTTTATTTATATAGCCGAATATCACAAATGTTACATTTGTCTCAGTGGTCTTCACAGTGTGTACAGAATATCAGTATGACAATACGACACCCTCTGTCCTTAGACCCTCACATCGTACAAGGAAAAACTTCCGAAGAAAACCCAGTTTAAAGGGAAAAATGGGAGAAACCTCAGGGAGAGCAACAGAGGAGGGATCCCTCTCCCAGGACGGACAGACGTGCAATAGATGCCGTGTGTAAATTGAAAAGATAATACATTTGCAACATAGGTAGTCCAAATGTTTGGAAATGCATGTGTGTATAATAGGAAGATGAATCCACGAGGATATCCATCCAGGACCGATGATCCAGGACCACAGCCACGACTCGCGATCCAGGACACAGGACCGCAGGATCATCCATGACTCCGGATCCCAGCGTATATAGACACCAAAAAGAAAGACATTTGGGGAAGCTGGGTTAATCTGAACATGAGAGTACACAGGTACAGACAGAGAGAAGGAAGAAGTAAGATGTCCCCCGACAAACTAAGCCTATATCAGCAAAACTAGGGGCTGAATCTAATCAGCCCTAACTATAAGCTTTATCAAAAAGGAAGGTCTTAAGCGCACTCTTAAAAACGGATAGGGTGTCTGCCGCCCGAACACAAACTGGAAGCTGATTCCACAAAAGTGGAGCTTGATAAGAAAAGGCTCTGGCTCCCATTGTACTTTTAGAGACTCTAGGAACAACCAACAACCCTGCATTCTTGTTGCTCTCACATATGTATACATCAGCGCCATATAATAATAATAAATAATAATTCCTTACATTTATTATAGCGCTTTATCAATGACTCAAAGCGAGAGAAGAGTTGCGACAACGGAGGTCTAAAATGCTTGATCGTCACGTGGTTCAGGGAGACTCAATAATTCCCCGGGAGTTCGTGGCGGGCCATTTGAATCACGATTTGAATGCATTAATACCAGGATGTGAATAAAGGTTTTGATTTGCAATATTGATATGTGTATGTAGTTACATCAATGTTTTTTGTTTTTTTTAAAGTAACATTTGCTAATATTTGAGGATTAAGATAAAATAAGAAGTACTTTATTGATACCAATTGGGGAAATGTTTACGCTGCAGCAGCAAAATACAAGGCATTGTACATTAGACAGTTAAAAGACTAGAATTAAACAATCGAAAATGTAAACATCTTAAATATAAATAAAATAGCATTACAAAAATATACATAGTATGAACAGCTATCTTACCTGTTAACATATACATGTTAGGCTAACGTTGCTGTGCTGCCTTTTAATCGCTCAGAGAAAGGAGTACAAATGTAAAGTTTCCCCACTGACACAGAGAGGAGGAAAGAATGGCTGGCTCAAGTCAGCAGGAGCAATTTAACTATCACTAAAGACAACAACAACAACAACATATGTGAGGTAATCATATTTTTCACAAAACGAAGAACACACCATTGGGAAGCTTAACGTCTGTTTAATCAAAATAAGGAACAGGGAGAGGCTTGCAAAGCTCTGGGAGTTGAGACTCAGGCTCAGGGTGAGGGTCTCATTGCAGGTTTTCAGGCTCCGTTGAATCCCCCTGGGGTTCTTGTGCTGAGAGAGGGAGACAGGAGAAAGGGTTAGATACATCTAGCAACCTATAGGATGGGAAATTGCTGACCTATTTGAAACTTACCTTGTGTTTTCACTTCACTTAAGTCCCTCTCCCTTTGCCATCAATCCAACATCAGCTGAGCTGCAACATAATACAGACAGGTAATAATCAACAGAATCACAAGGACATGGCTCTGCTAAAAACACTCACCCATAAGTTACGTTTTTGTTTACTGTTTGGAAGTCTCAAATATGCACTCTAAATCCATATCAATAGCGATGTATCGCACAAATAGCTCTCTTCCTTATTATTGTGTAACGTGAACTATATTATACTAGCTTGAACTCCAAAATGGATATCCTCATTTCACCACCTCCACCTTCTACAATCACACGTCCCAATGTTATATTTAACTCCCTCCACCCTGGTTAAAAGCACGTTAAGAAGCCCCTTTTCTCTAATTCCACAACGTTGAGTTGAAATAACATTAGGAGAACGGATTAATAGGCTGTTCGTGGTTAACGTGTGTTGCTAACTTTATCCCGAATCCTAGCCTTATCTGTAAACATTCCCTAAATCAGTAGATTTAGGGATAATCTTCACGGAATCCACTAACATCCTTTAATACACATGTTAATTTGACTCATGTGCTGATAATATCCGTAATATAAATCTTTAAACGTCTTCTTATCTTTAAAAGTCCAACACGAACGGTCTATTATGCTGCAACTCTACTGCGCTGCTAGCCGCATATAGCGCCGCAAATCAGCGGCAAGCTAACTTCCGGGGAACTATTGAGAGCTCCACGATCCGCCATTGCTGTAAAAAAACTGGTCCATTGGAGTGAACGGAGATGTCGTAACTCTTCTATCTATATGGCGCTGGTATACATGTGCTCCCGAACATGCTGGCCTGTTTAAGCGCAAAATCTCTCAAAAGAGGGAAGCGAGTCTCGGGCAACAGTCTCCAAAACAACATTCCCCTCTCATTCCGTTTCATTTGGAAAAATAAGTCGCCTTGTAGTTCGCACAGTTCCATTTGTAGTTCAGGTGGCTGGTCATTCACAACCGCTGAGATAGGGTCAGTGAAAAGCTGGATTGTGTCTCGCATGTCTTGGAAATCCTGAAAGCGATTGTTCAATTGATCCTGCAACATTTTAAGGGCTTCTCTGTAGCGGTGGATCGTCATCTCAAATGCGGCCAATTCAGGGATGCCATTGCGCAGCTCTCCACATGCGGGGAAGTGTGTCAAATTCGGGGGATATGACGCAAGGTTATCTCTGAACAGGCCGAGTTTCATCTGAAAACTATTCACATGACCAAAAAGGTCGGACACGGTCTGGCACCTTACTTGACATTCAAGTAATTGAGATGTCCAGTTATGTCAGTGAGAAAGGCCATGTCACAGAGAAAGTGTGGATCCCACAACGTGTCACAGTACGCACTTGTATCCGCAGTAAGGCTGTTCTCCAAAAACACGGGAATTTCGAGGCGCAGTGCGTAAAACCTCTCCAGGCATTTACCGTGGCTCATCCACCTGATGTCTGTGTGCAGCTGTAGATCACCGTAAGCAGCATCCACCTCCTCTAGAAAGGCCGTGAATTTCCAATGATTTAGAGACCTGTTCCCCCCCCGAATCAGATTGGTAACTTTTGTTACCACATCCATGACATGCGTGAAGTTCAGATTCTTTGCACAGAGGGCCTGCTGGTGTATGATGCAATCCACACCACTTTGATGGAGGAGTCCAGCGAAGCCAGTGCGCCTTCCTTGCATTGATGGAGCCCCATCAGTAACAACGGCAGATAGCTTGTCAAATCCACCATATTCGCTGACAACACCCTTCACTGCGTCGAAAATGTCCGATCCCTTTGTTGTGCCATGCAGTGGTACAAGTTTTAATAGTTCCTTGTGTACATCAAATCACGCATTTATCGATCTTGCGTACACCAGTAGCTGGCTAACATCGGTAACGTGTGTACTCTCATCTAACGCTAACGAAAAGTATGAACAGTCAGACATGATTGGTTTCAGCTTTCCCTCCACATGACTTTGAATGTCAAAAATCCTGTGCGTCGGGAGAGGGACACCGTTTCAAAAATGTTTAGCCATTTTTTCATCTCCATCTCAATCGCGCATGTTTTCACCAACTCTCATTCTGATAGTGGCTTCTTTGCTTTGGCGAGCTGGAGTGAGACAGCATATGATGCTTTCAGACTTGATTCTTGGAAACTTGTGACCTGGGTGAAAAAGCACTGTTGTTTTTGTACTTTCCCTTTCAGGTCCGCTAGGATCGCTGCTCTGGCGGCCCCGGTGTACCTGTCATATTTGTCCTTGTGTGAAGTGTTGTAGTGGCGGCTCAAGTTGCTTACTTTCATGACAGCAACGGTCTGCAAACATATTAAACATTGTGGTTTACCCCTGAATTCCGTGAAAAGATACTCTTTCTCCCACTTTTCTTGGAAAACACGATTTTCCTCATATCTTTCTCTTGCTCATGCTGACATCCACATAGGGCTGTGTTCATATGTTACCCGCTCTATCAAAATCAGTCGGGAGTCGCAACGGCTCATTTCAAAATAAAAGTGGATTTGAGTAAAAAACTAGTTTTTCGGGGTTCGTTACATCTGATTTCAAATAAATACAGTCTTGACTTTTAGAATATTAAACTCGTTTTGCCAAATTCAAATTCATGATGAATACAACTTTGAAGCTTGTAACGGCATAATTACAAGTGGAGAACGGAGTAATTTAACGTCACAGCAGGCATAACAACAGCCGGTGTTTCTTGTTAGTGTTTTCCCCGGGAAACACAATACACAAACACGTCACAGATTATTTCGCGGTATTTGGCTGCCGAACCAAATCACGTAGTATCAGTACTATAAGTTAAAAAATATATATATTTAATCTGTTTTGTTTTTTTTAATTACGTTATTTTCTAAATTGATCCGAGGGCCGCGGTCCGCCATTTACCCATCCCTGGTCTAACCCTATCGTCTATTCCTTGACCTCTGAGTGAAACATCACGGGATTAAGGGATAGTGGATAGGAGAATTCAAAAGGACTTAGGAGAAGAGAATGCGGTACTTTAGATATAAACGTTAGTTCTTAACGTTCTATCACTGTGTATGTCACCATTCAAACATCTTTTAAAAGTTGAACAAACCCCACACAGCTCAGTGAAATGTTGACTTTATTTTTGATTATAATACTGATGAACGTTCAAAACAAAGCACTTTGGCAACTTACCACATATGTTTTAAAATGCTTAATAAGCACCGTAACCTTCATGATATCATTTCTCAGTCATAATTGGTTGTTTCCGTGAAAGGCCGACTGTTGTGTGATGGCAAATGCTGCGGCCGCAAGGCATTGTGGGGCAGCATTTTCTCCTCTCTTTTCGTCAATTGTTCTGTAGTTAGTGTAGCTAAAACGGCGCTTTTGAGAGATTTTAAATCTCAGATCTGCTCAACCGAACCTGTTACACAGGTCTCAGTGGGTCACTCAACCCTGCATTACAATATAGGCAGGGACACTCTGCTGATTGCGTGAAGTACAACAGCGTGACTTAGTCATCTTTCAGCTAAAAAGCACTCAAATACCGCATTTAAAATCTGAAGAACTCAGTGTGCATCTAGACCGGGTGACGACACTACCTATTGACGCAGCAACCACTGTAAGTTATATTCTTGTTTAAAAAGACTTCTATGTTTCATTTATTCTACTCTGTATAATTGTTCTGTAGCTAAAACGGCGCTTTTGAGAGATTTTAAATCCCAGATCTGCTCAACCTAACCTGTTACACAGGTCTCAGTGTGTCACTCAACCCTGCATTACAATATAGGCAGGGACACTCTGCTGTCGCCCATCAGCTATAGAGAGTTAACTAATTAGAGGGGCGTGGCCCCACAGCTGTGAGAACTCAGCAATCAGGCGTCCATTTTAGGTAGCTCTTTCCTGGAGCGTCAGCTTCAACGTCAGACAGCCGAAGACATTGGAGTCCTGCGGGAGTCACAAGGGAGGCAAAGAGGAGGCAAATCCTCCTCTGATTGAGCTAAGTACTGCTGGTGTTTTATTTTCTTTTCTTTAGTTTTCTAGCCCCTCATGCTATAATCATGTGTATTTTCTCCATTCCTGTTAATGTGTCTAATCACAATTATCACTGGCCCCGGGTATCTCCTAATCGCTATAACCGCCCTGCTCTCGTCTATCCCACATGCTCCACTGAGATCCAACATCTAGTTTCAGGTGGCCTGTGGAACTGCCAGTCAGCTGTTCCTAAGGCTGACTTCATCTCTGGCTACGCTTCCCTGCAGTCTCTGGATTTCCTTGCTCTCACTGAGACGTGGATTACTCCATCCAACACATCCACCCCAGCAGCTCTCTCCACAGCATATTCCTTCTCCCATACACCCAGACCCACTGGCAGAGGAGGTGGCACTGTTCTCCTGCTCTCTCCCAAATGGAGCTGTTCCCTCTTCGAGCTACCTAACTTCACTCCTTCCACCTTTGAATTCCATGCCGTCACAGTAACCCATCCTATACAATTAACCATTGTTGTTCTCTACCGTCCACCAGGCGCCTTGGGGGACTTCTTGGAGGAATTAGATAATCTCCTCTCACACATCCCTGGAATGAGCTCCCCATTGACATCAGGACAGCAGAAAGCCTGCACATCTTTCGGCGCAGACTGAAAACTCATCTCTTTCGACTCCACTTCGAGCGATGACTAACAAAGAACTCCTAACAGAGCACTTATATACTAATAAAGGACTGGCTTATCTATAGCCAGTTGAGTAGCACTTGAAATGTTTGGCTCTATGAAACCTGATGTACTTATATGATTCTGTTTTCTTCAAGGTTGTGTCTTCCTGGTAAAATGCACTTATTCTAAGTCGCTTTGGATAAAAGCGTCAGCTAAATGCAATGTAATGTAATGTCAAGGGAGGTCCAGTGGTTCCTAAGCTAAAGGAGGTTATAAAGGAAGTTTGAAACCTCCTTTCCTATCATCTAGAGAATTCAAACGGCACTTATCATCGCTGCCACTGAGGGACTTCCGGATCATTTCACTCCGTTAGGAAGGTTCCTAAGCTAATGGACTATTCGACTTCAGCCCTAGTGTGAATGTGCCTATAGAGTGGCGAAGTCACACCCATCTACTTCCGGTCCATGGGACCTTATTTCGGAAAAATTATGTGAGAGAGAAAACGTACCTTTCGATCCCGTTTGAATTGTGTCATTATATTACACATGATGTTTGTCGTTTGTCAATCTTAAAACAATTATTTCCATGTCAAAAAAGTCAGTTTGTCATAAAACTGTTGAAATATAAGACTATGAAAAATACGCAACTAGAAAGACTACAAATCCCAGAGTCGCGTAAGTGATGTCACAATTGTTTTCCTCCACTAAGAGATAGCTAAGATCAGCGCCATATAGATATAATCTATCTATATGGCGCTGGCTAAGATAAGATAACTTTAACAAGATGCCTGTGTGCTTAGTACCAGGTTGTTATCATACCAGCAATGGGTCTTGCTCGTTCTTTCGCTTCCCATCTGATGAAAGGACCAGGGGCCTCATTTATAACGCAGTGCGTAGGATTCACGTGGGAAGGTTGCTTACGTAGAAGAAATCCAAAAAATAGGTACAGAAATGTTCCGACATTTTTTGATTCACAAAACATTGCGTACCGGCGAGGAAAGTGCGTACGGCACTTCCTACGCCGGTTTCCTTTTATAAATCACAATCAACTCGAAATGCGGTGCAGCTTTTGCGGGCTTCACGTAACGCCCATATTTGCCTATAAATAGTCAAAGAAACGCCCATTCATTCATTCATACTGACTGACTTTATGAGGAAGATCGCAGGAAATGACGACAGAACAGCTAAAAAAGACATCCACACCGTGTCAGATTTTGGTTATTTTGGGGAGGTCGAGATAAATCATATTATTTGGTGGATGCAGTTTGAACCAGAGTAGCAGCAAGGAGATCGGATCGTCACCAAAATAAATAAATAAGTGGTCCGAAAAAGGTTAATGACAAAATAAATACACATAGCGTTCCTCAGGCAGTGTGTTGGTACCGGGGACAGGAGACACCCCGTTGATGAGAAACTGTAAGAAGTGATCGGGGAATCCCCCCGGAGTGGAGTCATGACGACTGGATCTGAATTCTTTTTTTGTATTTGGTGGTTTGTGTTCCAGCTGTCGATCAGCTGTGTGCAGCGTCTCTGCTGCAGCTTGTGCCCCCCCCCCCCCACAGCAACCCTATATCCACCAGTTAAAGGAAATACAACTAATGTGTTGTTATATTAGCTGTACAATTCACCACATATGGTGTTCTTAGCTTCCATACCTCCTGTGTTTTACGAGCGACTTATCAAGTCTTGGCAAACGGCATAAAACACGATTAAACGTGATAGTATATAAAACCATGCTCGTATCTACAACCTATAGAAATGCAAAACGGCGTCAGTTTAGACGTAATTCTGTCCTCCTGCTTACCGCATCATTTATGAGAAAACATTTCATAACATTAACACAACATATTCGAGGTGGTTTTAAAAAACATATCCGTATTTATTTATTTCTCCAAGTTATGTTTTTGTGTGCACTGAGGAGTCTCAAACAGGTGTTTGTTTAATCATTTTAAGATTGGCTTTAATCAATGTGTGAAAATGAATTCTTCATATATGATAAATGAGAGGTAACATTTTGTTTATGGTATTATTTCCACACATTTCTCTCCATTCTTCCTTCTGCCAACGCGGTGTCGCAGTTTCTCGTCTCTCCCGTTTTGTGCTTAGTGCGTACGCATGGGTTAGAGTTTGCGTGGAGGACCGCACGTTTTCCCGTCAAGTTAGTATTTTATAAATCGCAAACATTGCGTAGAAACTGGCGTACGCCATCTTTTGAGCGTACATCCCTTTATAAATGAGGCCCCAGGACA
Organism: Pseudochaenichthys georgianus; assembly: GCF_902827115.2. Taxonomy (NCBI): domain Eukaryota; kingdom Metazoa; phylum Chordata; class Actinopteri; order Perciformes; family Channichthyidae; genus Pseudochaenichthys; species Pseudochaenichthys georgianus. Next base: position 4,239,844 of record NC_047526.1, read on the forward strand.
ATCACAGGCAATGCTAAATCACTCACTATCTCTCTCTTTATCTGTCTATCTATATATATATATATATCCAGGGGCGGACTGGCCATTCCCCGGTGGGCCGGTGCTGTGTGTGGGCCGGAGGGCCCAAAAAAAAAAATATATATATTTGTGTTGCCTAAATCCTACCGGCCCACATTTGTAAGTGTTCCGGCCCAGCCCAGCCCAGTGGGGTGTAACGGAATACATGTAACGGCGTTACGTAATCAGAATACAAAAATCAAGTAACTGTATTCAGCTCGCGTTACATTTGAAAAACGAGTAATCTGATTACAGTTACTTTCGTAAACCTGAAGTGAATACATTTTGGAATACTTATTGGAATTATTGGTGGAAAGATTTCCTCACAACATTTAATATTCATTACTTACCCTGTCTGGTGCCTTGCTCAAGGGCACCACAGCAGGGCAGGAGGTGAACTGGGACCTCTCCAAGTAGAAGCCCACACTCCAAATAGGTCTGGTCGGGGACTTGAACCGGCGACCCTACGGCTCACAGTCCAAGCCCCTACTGACTGCCATAGATTTAGTCCCTAATTTTGCTCTCAAAATGGACCAGATTGATGCATTTAACTTAAAAAAAATCTTCCCCCCTAGAGGAGGTGAGGTCCACCACCTGCCCACACCCCCTGTTAAATTGTCTCACCCACATTGAGGATGCTTCATACGTCGCCCATGTTTTATTCCATGTGTCAAGTCAGGCAAATTGGGTCCAAATGTTATTGCATCAATGATCTGTTAACATTAAAATCACTAAATATATGCCGTAACTATTTTGCTCTAGGCAACTCAAGGGCTCAGGTAATGTGATTACTATATGAATAATTGTCCAAAATAACATAAAATGCATAGGGTTTTTTGTAGTGCTGTCAAAATTATCGCGTTAACGGCGGTAATACATTTTTTGAATTAATTGCGTTAAAATATTTAACGCATTTAACGCATGTGCAGAATGGCCCGCCCCATACGTGCCACCAGTGGCAGCGCCAGGGTATGGCTGGGGTAGGCTACACCCATACCAAGAAATGGCTTAGCCCCACCATGAAAAATGATGTTAAAGTAAGCAAAATAAAGTCTGCCAACTCGCGGAGTAAATTGCACAGACAGCAGTTAGTAAGATTGATTTCAGTAGCCACGGTTTTGAAAACTTTTGTCACGTAGTGATCGTCTTCTCAATAGAACATCTTTGATAACGGCGTGGTGTTGTTGCAGGAAGTCCCGACGGAGAATACTCTTGCTGTAGTACAGGGCAGAGCCATATAATAGTAATAATATGGCTCTGGTACAGGGGTGCACATAACTGGTACGCAGGTTATGTGCGTAATCTGAAATGCGTACCGTCACTTGTGTCACAAAGCGCATTTGCGTACCGACGTACTTGTGAAGCTTTTCCAGAAGGCGGTTAGATCACCGGACGACAGAGTCGGTCTCCGTGTGCACAGACAGGGCTGCTGTTAACGTCGGTCTGTACAACGGAAACTGTGCCAAAACTACGCCAACCGGCTGCGGAGGGCGACTCCCCTCATTCACTGGAGAACTGCGCTAAAACAGCTGATCACAACGTTCACACTCTGTGGTCACGAAGTACTCCCACTAGCCCCCCCCCTCTGTCCGGACTTTCCTGAAGTACTCCCCCGTTGATTAGAAATCAACACGTAATGAATTAAGACCCCACGGTTTTGATGATCTGATAGGTGTGTGGGTTGTCTTTCATTTTGACATGCAGAAAATGTTATAATAAACATAGATACTGTATGTTTAAATTGATATATCCGCCTTCTTTCATTTATCTTTCCATTCCCACAACAATATACATAAATAAATGGCATATTTTGGACATAGTTCGAATGGTGATTAATCATGATTAATTCATTTTGTAAACTGTGATTAATCTGATTAAAAATTGTAATCGTTTGACAGCCCTAGTTTTTGTTAAGTAACATACTTTCGTCGCTGGCCGGCCGATACATGCCGGCCCATTAAGTGGGCCTGTCTGTCAATTAATCCCCGGGCCACTTTTCCCCCAGTCCGCCCCTGTGTTATATATATATATATATATATTAGGGCTTGGTCAGTCGATTAAAATATTTAATGCGCATTAATCGCAATTAATCGCATTTTTTATCTGTTCTAAATGGTACCTTAGAGGAATATTTTTCAAGTTTTAATACTCTTATCAACATATGAGTGGACCAACTATGCGTATGCTAATGTTTATATCATTTGAAACAATGACAAATATTCTCATGAATATTAAACACAACAACCTGGAACTGAGGGTTACCTACTGTAACCCAGCTTCTATGAGTAATGGCGCAGCCCTCTAAGGCTATCGCTATTGGGGTTATCCCTCTGCGCCCCCGCGCAGCACTGAAACACTTGTAGTCCACGCCCACCCGCTAGGTGGGCCCCACCCTCGGGCCTCCTTCCGGTATAAATAGGAAGGTGGCCCGGAAATCTGCTCCCATACAATATAACTTTTCTTCAGCTATTCGTAGAGCCAGTGGGGCCCCAGCGCTTAGAGGGCTGCGCCATTACTCATAGAAGCTGGGTTACAGTAGGTAACCCAGTTCTATTTCGTATATGGCTTCGCCCTCTAAGGCTATCGCTATTGGGTTAAGGGCGAAGCATGATGTAGTCTGCGCCCCACTGGGGTCCGTCCAGCACTAGAAGCACAGACACACCCTCAATAACACATCCCTGCCTGTTGTGCCATGCGTAATGGCACCTCACCGTCCCTGGAACATAGCAAACATACCTGTTTTCCTGACGGGGGTGAAGGCTGGGACAATACATACCGACCGCTGTGAGAAGTAGAGACGAAGGCCCCACCTTATCCTGCGATCATAGAGGGGGAACAGCCGCTCTCTCCGCGCCAGCCAGGTAGGAGAGCGCTCAGCTGGATCCCTGACGTTACTCACTCTGACCAGACACTTCGTATGAAGTGTATTAGAGGAAGGGGAACATCCCTCTCCTACGAGGGGAAAAGGCCGCTCTCTGTGTGCCGAGAGGCAGGAGAGAGGCGCTCAGCTGGCTCCCTGACGTCACTCACTCCGACAGGACACCCAGTACGGGGTGCGTCAGAGGAAAGGGAAACATCCCTCAAATATAATTGAATAAATGAACAGGGGGAAGACCAAGATGCAGCCGTGCAAATAATCTTCACTGACATTCCTCCGTGCAAAGCCGCGGAGGAGGAATTCCTCTGGTGGAGTGCGCATGTTCTCCGGGGCTCCTACCGAGACATACGCCTGCGACACCCCTCACACTTTCAGGCAAAGGGCTGCGAGGGAGTTTCCACACGCTTGCATTTCACTCCGTCTCTCATCATGCGCATCATGTACATGCCCAGAGGATGAGAGGTATGTGTATGCTGTCCACACGAGGCGTTATAACGGCGTTCATGTGTTTATTAAGGCCGTGTGTACGAGGCGTATCTCGGACAGAGGAATGCTGCGAGCTCTGCAGTTTATTAACCGATAGGTTCAAACTAGCAGAATTCTGCAGCGAGCCCTGACGCTGCGGGCGCTGCCGCTGGGGCACTCAGCCTCCCGTGAGGCGAAAGGGCTGCGAAGAAGCCTCCACACGCTGCGTTTCACTCCGGCTGTCATCATGAGGCGTGTACACGCTCAGGGGATGAGTGGCGGTGTGTCCTGCCCTGTAGGCCGCCGCGGCTTTGTTGTCTGTGCGATCAACACATGCTGATTCCGCAAGCAACGGGCAAAGTGCTGAATTATTCTCCGTACGGAGATCAATTCCAGCACATTTATGTGGAAGACATGTGACATGCACGTTCCTCCCCACCCTGAGAGAGATTGCGTCTGTGAACACCGAGATGTGTGACGTAACTCTGCGCATGGTAACCCCCTCTGACAGGACGTGGGGACTTTTCCCGCGTCACCACGCTGCGTGGTATGACACGTTGAAGGAGAGCTGTCAGCGTTTCCACTCTCTGCCGTGAGAGTCGTGCTCTCATGCGGCTGAGTTCAATTCCACCCCCAGGTAACAATACTCTGGGCTGGAACAGGACAGCTCTTTTCCCAGTTGAAAACCCCGCTTTGACAGATGCGATATGAGTATACCGTCTGTAAAGCCGCTTCCTCCCTGGAGCGAGCCAGCAGCAGCAGGTCGTCCAGGTAAAAAGTACTCTCATTCCTCCTCTGTGTAGCGGCTGCAGCGCCGTCTCTACACACTTTGAAAAAGTACGAGGAGCCAGGGAATAGCCGAACGTCAGACGGCCTATTCCCTGGAATGAAAACTTCAGGAATGTCCTGTGTTTCGGAATGATGGCACATGGAAGTAAGTGGGTCTCATTCCCCCTGTCTTTTTCGGGATAAGAAATAGCGGGAGTAATACCCCTGATTTTCTTCCTACTGGGGAACCCTGGAAATAGCCTCTTTCAACAGGAGTTCCCGTAGCTCTGCTTGGAGCGCAAGACACTGTTCTCGGGATGTTAGGCATGTCACCTGTATCCCTTTGAACTGTGGGGGGGTGGAGGCGAACTGCAGGGTGTACCCTCTGCTGATCAGCCTGTGCATCCATCCGTCCATCAAACACAGGCGCTGCCACGCCGAGAAACACTCTGACAGCGGGCGCGCCTGTTCGAGATGTGTTGTGGTTGTCATGACGAGCCACTCCAAAGCCCTCGAGACAACCCAAGGGCTGTGCGGAGGCCTCCACACGCTGCGTATCACTCCGCCTCGCATCATGAGACGTGTACACGCTCAGAGGATGGATGGAGGTGTGTGCAGTAATATCCACATGGGGCGTTACCACTGCTCTCATGGGCTTATTATGACCGTGTATAGGTGGCGTATCTCGGACAGAAGAATGCCGCGAGGTCTGTGGTTTAATAACCGAAGAGTCATAACCATCAGAAATCTGTCGCGAACCATGCCGCCTACTAATCATCAGATTGGAGGCAGTTGGTGTAATTATTGTGCTCCGCCGCTTATTAATCGATAGATTAAATAGCGCAGGCTTTTGTACCGAACCCGGCTGGCTATTAACCGACAGGTCATAGGCAGCCTTCGTCGGTGCGGGACGGTGCCCTCCTTTTTTGAGCGCCGTGCTGGCCCCTTTAGCGATCTCCTCCGACTCCTCTGGAGCCACGGTGGTGGATCGCTCGACCAACGTCCCCACCGAGTTGGTCAGCAAAGCGATGTTGTTGCCGCTGCTGACGCCTGGAACGCACATTGGTGCGCCCGGTCAGCCCTGCTCATCCATCGGTCCATCAGAACCACGCGCTGCCACTCCGAGAAACACTCTGAGAGCGGGCGCACATGCTCGAGATGTGTTGTGGTTGTCATGACGACGAGCCACGCCAAAGCCCTCGCCGCCGCTGCCCGTGAGGTAACCCAAGGTGGGCCTAGAGCGAAAGGGCTGTGAGGAAACCTCCACACGCTGCATTTCACTCTGCTTCTCATCATGACGCGCGAACACGCTCAGAGGATGGATGGGGGTGTGTGCAGTGAGTATTCCACATGAGGCGTTACCACGGCGCTCATGGGCTTATTGTGACCGTGTGTAGGTGGCATATCTCGGACAGAGGAATGCCGCGAGGTCTGTGGTTTAATAACCGAAAAGTCATAACCATCAGGCCTCTGCAGCGACTCCTGCTGCCTACTAATCAACAGATTGGAGGCAGCTGGTGTAGTTACTGTGCTCTGCCGCTTATTAATCGATAGATTAAATAGTGCAGGCTTTTGTAACGAACTCTGCTGGCTATTAACCGATAGGTCATAGGCAGCTGGTTCACCCAGGGTGGAGGATATGTGAAATACATTTGTAACTGATGACTCAGACAACATGTTGGGAAATAATCGTTTTTTATTTCCTTCACACACCCCCCCAAACCGTCAAGGCCGGCTTTGCTTCTTCGGCGGCTCTCGTGGAGCAGACGCCGAACGGGAGTATCTCACTCCCTTCTTGCCCCCCCTCTCTGGTGGGGGCCCGGAGGCGCAGGACGGTGCCCCCGCCGCTGACGGACGACTCTGACGCCTCGGCTGTTGCGCGTGTCTGTCCGTCTGCCGCTGTGGCTGGGTTGGTTTGCTGCTGCTTCCGCTGGCGCCGTTGCGGCTTCCCTGCTGGCTGGAGCCAGCTGACGTGCTAGCGGATGTCCTCCGCTTGCTCCGATGCCGCCTTCATGGACTCGACCATGGCCAGGAACTGGGGTCCGAACAGCCCGTCCGAGCTGATCGGAGCTTCCAGCAGCACCTTCCTGGCTGGCTCTGTCACCGCTGCCTGCTGCAACCAAAGGTGGCGCTGGATCTGAGTCATCCAGGCCGTGATTCTGGCCTGGGAGACTGCCACGGCTGCGCACAGCGCCTGGCGGGCGACATACTGGTCTTTGGGGGTGGTCAACATAGGGCGCCGTCCGGCGACCAAGTTGGCCTGTCTAACCTCGAAAAACGCCGTTAAGCTCGGTTCCAGAGCGGGTGTGGTTGGAAAAACCTCGTCCGTGAACCCCTCCACCTTAGTGAAGGGAACAAAGGTTGCCACCGGAGCCCTTAAGGTCCTCGGGTTCGCCGCTGCCCCTTCCTGGTAACGCCTAATGGCGGGGAAGCGCGGCCAGATCGGGTCACTCCTGCCCGTCTGAACCCGGGAAAATACTCCGACCATGTCATCCAGAGCCACCCTCTCCCGTACTCGTGGAACGGGGAGGCTTCTGCATGCTGCTGCTTTGCCGATTATCTCCGGCAGCTCCGTGGCCACGGAGAAGGGGACCACGTGCTCGACCGCCACCTCTGACTCTCGCTCCGACCCCGTCTCCCCCGTCCGGGGAAGAGGGGGAAGGGGAGAGCCGAATGGCGAGCCCTGGATGGAGGCGGGGGAGGAGTCGTCCGACTCCTGCCCCCCACTCGCCTCCAGGAACAGGTTGTCGTCCCTGTTCTGGATGGGCCAGTCGTCCTCCTCACCCGCAGCAGCTAGAGCGTCCGCCCTTTGCCTCCTGTCGGATGATGGGAGACGCACACAGTGAGGACATGCGATCTGCTGGCTGAGAGCCGCGTCCGCGTGCTCTGGCCCCAGGCAGGATGCGCATATCGGGTGTAAATCATAGCTCATGATATATCCTGTATTGCACGAAGGACACATGCGGATAAGATCATTGCTGCTCATGATTTTTCTCGTGCTTCAGTAAACTGCTGGTTGCTGAAGAAAAGAGGGAGCAGATTGCCGGGCCACCTTCCTATTTATACCGGAAGGAGGCCCGAGGGTGGGGCCCACCTAGCGGGTGGGCGTGGACTACAAGTGTTTCAGTGCTGCGCGGGGGCGCAGAGGGATAACCCAATAGCGATATACGAAATAGAACCTCTCTCATTCAATACAAATTGTGTGTGTGTGTGTGTGTGTGTGTGTGTGTGTGTGTGTGTGTGTGTGTGTGTGTGTGTGTGTGTGTGTGTGTGTGTGTGTGTGTGTGTGTGTGTGTGTGTGTGTGTGTGTGTGTGTGTGTGTGTGTGTGTGTGTGTGTGTGTGTGTGTGTGTGTGTGCGTGCGCGTGCGTGCGTGCGTGCGTGAGATCATTGATCATTGGAGCTATGTGCAACTCAAGGCATATGCTCGAACGGGAGCTGCCTGGACGCTGCAATCATGACTTGTGTGCTGACTTCTCGTACAACGTCCCGCTGTCTGGTTTCCTGCATAAAGTCAAGTGCTCGGCGCAGTTGTGTGGATAGGGTGCTCCTCTGTTTTCATTTAAACAGCTCCTTATATCCGTTAGCGCAGCTAGCTAGCACCAGATGCTAACAACAACAATAGCCGCGTTCACACTGCGGTACGGTAATGCACGTAAGGTCTCTCTCTCGCTCGCTCGGGCCACACAGACACATACCCTCCCGGTCCTCCCGATGGCCAGTCGGTGCCTGCCGGTGAGCGTGGAAGTGTGGTCTGCCACAAGCGGGCGGCAGGAGCGGGGCTGTCAGCAGCATCAGCTTGTAGATGGTATTTTAAACTCGATGCGCTCTGAAACTACGGGGCGGCCGAGGACAAAAAATACACATGCGTTAATCGCGTTAAAATAATTAGTGGCGTTAAAAAAAATTGCGTTAACGCGTTATTAACACGTTAACTTGACAGCCCTAATATATATATATATCTCTCTCTCTCTCTCTCTCTCTCTCTGTCTCTCTCTCTCCTCACTACCTCACAAAATTGTGAAAGGTTAATCCAATTTATATAGACTGGACCCATGCCCAGATTAATGATAAATCTGTACACCTGTTGTTCAATTGTAAGTATAAACGGGTATCAAATCGACTCGACATCATATTAATAATGATATATGATACAAATGTAAGACTGACAACAAGAATAGTTTGTAAAGGATTTATTGACGTTAGAATTATTAACAAAGCACTTATATACTAATAAAGGACTGGCTTATCTAAAGCCAGTTGAGTAGCACTTGAAATGTTTTGGCTCTATGAAACCTGATGTACTTATATGATTCTGTTTTCTTCAAGGTTGTATCTTCTTGGTCTTAAGCACTTATTGTAAGTCGCTTTAGATAAATGCATCAGGTAAATGTAATGTAATGTAATTGACGTGAGTGTTTTGAACACAGTTATTTCATTTATGATTCTCTGGGAGGTATCGTGTTGATCCGTGGCGCACTCATAACGCGCAGGGCTGGAGTGACTTTTGCTGTTGGGACTCAGGTTTGAGTCCAGCATGAACTTTTTTGTTATTTATTTTATGTAGTTTGAATAGAGGATTCCTAATATTGTTTGCCGAGACCAACATTAATGACCCATCAGCATTTTAAAGTCTAAATATCCCTGAGTTGAGTTGCTTATCTTTCTTGCAGACGCTTTTCTGCTTGCTCCTGCCTCTGCTTACTTTTTATGCTGATTTTCCTATTCTTATTCTCTGAAAACTTCGAGCAGCGGCTCCTGGACATTAACCTATCACTGGGACAGTTCATCTTCGTAAATAGACGGAGGTTTTCAGCCATATTTCAAAAAATGTACGACGACCCCAGTCTTACAGTAGCGTGGCCTAGCAACAGCTAAAGCCTGGTAGGCTACTGCATGCTATTTAGCTTAAGCTAGTTGGTAGCAAAATGCCTCCGTTCTCTACAGATGACTTCCACAAACTTCTACAGAAGATGGCCGTGCTGGAAATGAAAATGCAACGGTTGGAAGTTAACGTGGAAGTGAATGGACTATGTTGTGGGAATGACACCACTTTACCAGTGTTGCAAAATAATGGAAAAGGGTATGCTAACTCACAGCTAGTTAGCAGCTACAAGGATTCCAAGGAACAGGAGGGCTGTGTACCGGGTAATAAATCTACAAGTGGTAGTCCTCCCTGGAACTCTCTGGGTGCAAGGCCGAAGAGTAAATCATTTCCATGGGATTTGGGAGGACGGATAACAGGCAGAGCCCAACACTCTGAAATATGTGATGCGACCGGCTGGCCTGCATTGTTATCACCCAGGAAGAGCGCCTCTTCAACCCCTAAACAGCAGTGGACAGCTGCTAAAGGGAGAATTACAAACAATCCTCCTAAACCACCAAGTGTGCCAATCCAGAACAGATACGCTCCGCTGACCGAGAGCCGGAGATCTCTTTCTGAAGACCTGGATAACCTGTCCTCTTCACATAGCAGGGTAAGGACCAATAGCTACTCCAAAAGTAAAAGGCTAGAGGGAAAGCTAACGACTGGGCCTGAAACTCTGATTGTGGGTGACTCTGCTGTAAGAGATGTAAAAGGTCTGTGTAATAAGAACAACACCAAAGTACTCTGTTTTCCCAAGGATGTGGTCTCTGACTTGGCTGAGAAGATCCTGCATATTGGGCCTGAACATCCGACTGTGAAGAATGTGGTACTGCACATTGGAACAAATGATGTTGTGAAACAACAGTCAGAAGTGCTGAAAGAAGACTTTAAATGTTTGTTGGAAACTGTCAGTTCTCTAAATGCAAAGGTGTTCATCAGTGGCCCTCTACCGCCAGTCAGAAGAGGAGTGGAGAGATTCAGCAGATTGTTTGCACTGAACACCTGGCTTTCAACTGCCTGTACTGACCATTCTGTTCATTTTATTGACAATTTTAACTTTTTCTGGGACCGCAGACATCTTTTCAAGGCAAATGGAGTTTGCCTGAACAAGTCAGGAGTGAAATTGTTTATCTCTAACATATTCAACTGCCTGCGTCATCAATCTGTTCCCTCTGCCAAGGACAAGAGGAATCAAAACAGGAGAAAGACATCACATCGCGCAGAAAACCCTGAAGAAGTATCACTGCACCTGCCTGAGGAATGTTCTGATTATGGGAGACCTATGACACACACGGAGGAGTCTCCACCGCCCGTCACCCCCCCCCTTTCAACGCCTTTGAGGATACTCCGTTCACCCTTTCACCCTCGCCCACCATCCTGGAGATCGTTGAACACATGAAGGAGATACAGAGGGTTGGCACCGATTCCTTCCTGGATTTCAAAGACCAAACTAAGGCGATACCTAGGGCTGGCAGCATGTCCTTTACCCCCGCCCCTCAACGACGCCCACCAAAATCACCGAAGCAGAGATAAGCACCATCTCCCCCGGCTTCATCACCATGCCTACCACAATCATCCAAACCAAAACAATACAAGGAAGATGGAAGCAGATTTCCAAACCCCCCTTCCAACAGTGTAGCCCTCACCCTGCCCTCCTATGATGAGAGGAGCAGGGTGGTGGGTCCTCCCTCCCCTTCAAAGCCTGATAGGGATGTGTGTGTACAAAACGCTGCAAACTGATATCTGCTGGGTCCAGGCTCAAGGGCGTATGGCACTCTCAACTCTTTCCAGGACATGCCGGGGCCCTGCCTGCCAGTAGCTTTGCCGATATCTGTGTTGATAGGTAATAGATTAAGAGCGGTGAATCATCTTAGATACAGGAAGCGCTCAAACGTTTGTGTGAGTTTATCTAATTTAGCAGTGATTCCATGTCAGCCACAGCTTGTTACAAAAAACATGACTGATAGTGTGTTTAACGAACTTAAAATAGCTTTATTAAATGTCAGGTCTTTGGCAGGAAAAACATTTGTAATCAATGATTTTATCACTGAGCACAATCTTGATTTTATGTTTTTAACGGAAACTTGGATTGAACAAAATAACAGTGCAGCTGTTCTTATCGAATCAACCCCTCCCAACTTTAGTTTTATGAGTCAGGAAAGAATGCATAAGAAAGGGGGTGGAGTTGCTATTCTGTTCAATGATTCCCTTCAATGCAGGAAGACATCGTATGGAAACTTTGATTATTTTGAATATGTGGCCCTTCAGCTGAAATGCTCCTCTCGAGCTCTGTTCCTAAATATCTATAGACCACCCAAATACTGTGCAAGCTTTTTTGATGACTTTACCGAACTGCTGTCTATAGTGTGTATTGACTTTGACCGTCTAGTCATTGTTGGTGATTTTAACATCCATGTTGACAACCCCCAGGACAGAGGGGCAAAAGAACTGTTTTGTGTTCTTGATAGCTATGGACTGACTCAGCATGTGACGGAGCCCACGCACAATAAGGGGCACACTCTGGACTTAATTATCTCAAAGGGTCTGAATATCTCGAAGGTTGTGGTGACTGATGTTGCACTCTCTGACCATTCCTGTGTTTTCTTTGAGAGCTGTATTTCTGTTCACACAAGTGTTCAAAAAGAGGTAACCACAAAGCGATATTTAACTGAAAATACTAGGGAAATGTTTACTCAGAATTTTTCTTCCACACTTGCCCCTGCTAACACCTCAGTAAATGAAATAGTAGATCATTTTAATTCAAAAATTAAAAATGTTATAGATGCCATTGCTCCAATTAAGGTAAAGGAAGTGACTGGGAAGAAAATATCTCCATGGAGAAAGGCCATGACCGTTAAAACAGAAAAAAGAGAATGTCATAAAGCTGAACGCAGGTGGCGAAAAACAAATCTCCAGGTTCACTTTGACATTTATAAAGAGAGACTTGGCATTTATAATTTGGAATTGAAAAACGCACGACAATCATTCTTCTCTGACATCATTACCAAAAACAAAAACAACGCTACCGTCGACAGACTAACTAACCCCCCAGTGTCAGTAGCCTCTGAATTTCTATCCACCAGGGCGTGCAATGATTTTGCCTCCTTTTTCACTGACAAAATTCAGAAAATCAGACAAGCAGTCAGTGCCTCTGCATCAGGAACAGCAAATGTGTTGTCTCTGTGTCCACTTAACATCAATTCAGACATCATGACACAATTCCATCAGATTAATGATAAATACCTAGAGGACATTATACAACTTCTGAAATCCTCCTCCTGCTGCCTTGATATTATTCCAACAGGATTTTTCAAAGATGTTTTGCCCTGCATGGCCTCAGAACTACTTCATATAGTAAACAAATCTCTTCACTCAGGTATTTTTCCACAGGCCCTGAAAACTGCAGTCATTAAACCGCTCTTAAAAAAGAATAATCTAGATGCTTCAGTAATGAACAATTACAGGCCCATATCAAACCTGCCATTTCTAGGTAAAATCATTGAAAAAGTTGTTTTTCAACAGTTGAGTAATTTCTTGCAATTAAATAGTTGTTTCGATGTGTTCCAGTCAGGCTTTCGTCCAAACCACAGCACTGAGACTGCTCTTGTAAAGGTCTTTAACGACATCCACTTAAACACAGACAGTGGCAGAACTTCAGTGTTAGTATTATTAGATCTCAGTGCTGCGTTTGACACTGTTGACCACAGCATATTACTAGACCGACTGGAAAACTGGGTGGGACTTTTGGAAACAGTTCTAAATTGGTTTAAATCCTACTTAAAGGATAGAAACAACTTTGTTTCTATAGGTAAATACACATCTGAGTTGACAAATATGACATGTGGGGTTCCTCAAGGCTCCATCTTGGGGCCTCTTCTCTTTAACATCTACATGCTACCACTGGCTCAGATAATGAAGAACAACAAAATAAGTTACCATAGCTATGCAGATGACACACACATTTACGTAACAATTTCACCAGGAGACTATGCTCCAATTCAAACACTGAGTAAGTGCATTGAACAAATCAATGGCTGGATGTGTCAGAACTTTCTCCAATTAAACAAAGATAAAACTGAGGTAATGGTTTTTGGAGCCAAGGCAGAACGTTTAAAAGTTAGCGCTGAGCTTCAGTGTGCAATGTTCAAACCAACAGATAAAGCCAGAAATCTAGGTGTAGTCATGGACTCTGACCTGAGTTTCAACAGTCACATTAAAACAGTTACTAAATCAGCCTACTATCACCTAAAGAACATATCTAGGATTAAAAGACTAATGTCACAGCAGGATTTGGAAAAACTTGTCCATGCCTTTATCTTCAGTAGACTCGACTACTGCAATGGTGTCTTCACAGGTCTAAAAAATAAAATAAAAAATCTATTAGAAAGCTGCAGCTGATTCAGAACGCCGTTGCTCGAGTCCTCACTAACACTAAGAAAGTGGATCACATCACTCCTGTTCTGAAGTCTTTACACTGGCTTCCTGTGTGTCAAAGAATAGATTTCAAAATATTGCTGCTGGTTTATAAAGCACTGAATGGTTTAGGCCCAAAATACATTACTGACCTCCTGCTAAACTATGAACCATCCAGATCTCTCAGGTCTTCAGGGACTGGTCAGCTTTCTGTCCCCAGAGTCAGAACTAAACATGGTAAAGCAGCGTTCAGTTATTATGCTCCAAATATCTGGAACAAACTCCCAGAAACCTGCAGGTCCGCTGCAACTCTTACTACTTTTAAATCCAGGCTGAAGACTTTTCTTTTTGTTGCTGCTTTAAATTGAACTATTCATATCTTAAACTGCACTGTAACTTTTATCCATCTACTTTTTCTTGTAATGTTTAATTGAACTATTCATATTTTAGACTGCACTGTAACTTTTATCCATGTATTTTTCCTTAATGTTTATTTTATTAGCTTTTCTTTTTTAATGCTTAATGTCTTTCATTTTTTTTTGTAAAGCACTTTGAATTGCCTTGCGTTGAAAAGTGCTATATAAATAAACTTGCCTTGCCTTGCCTTGCCTTGCCTTGCACATGCAGCAATGACATTTCTGCTGCTATCTTTGCAAAACGAGTTAACAGTCACATGTTATCTGGATGAGTGCTGCAGAATGCCGTTTTTATAAGGGATACATGTGTGTGTCTTTCATATTAAACATGATCGCTGGTAGATAGCCACAGAAGTCGTAACACAGTTTAACCTGGGCGGATCCCATTTTTCCCTGGGTGGATCCTAGTTGACCCTAGTGCTGCGCGATTAATCGAAAAAAGATCGTGATCTCGATTCAGACACCTATGCGATCTCATTTCTAAATTACGGCGATCCTATGACGTCATGCTGATTTTTTTTTATTATTATTTTTATTATTATTTTGCTTCTGAATAATACCAACTTGCAATGTCAATCATACTTAAACGATGTAAAGCAAATATACTCTATACATTTAACATTAAAGTACCATGATCGCATGCAAATGGTAGTGTTCTGTCTGTCTCTCCTCCTCTCATGCAGTGTTAACGCTGCAGCCACTAGTGTTGCCAGTTTTTGCAGAAGGAATAAGCAACCAGGTCTATGAAAACAAGCGCAAAAGAACATGAGCACTTTAAACCTATGTCGGGTCGGCTATTTGAAAATCTACAAGCTCACTACCGCAACAATCATTATTACTTACTACCAAGCAACTTTACAGAAAGATAAGCCCAATGTGGCTTATAATAAGTATACCTGGCAACACTCACTGACTGCAGCACGTGAGGGCAGGAGCCGGCAGTATGTTTACAGAAGCGTTAGTATTAGCACTGATTAGCAAAGAGTGACGAGAGCGACTAGTAGTACAAGAAAAACATAAATGAGTGACACAGAAATGAGTGACGAGGAGGTCGAGGACAATGACAACAACACCGATGAAAATGAGAATGTCGACATGTTGGTGTTCTTAGCCAAGAATCTTAAAGTGCAGTAGATGGACTGTGCTAGTACGATACGATACGATATACTTTATTGTCCCCGTAAGGAAATTTGTTCTAGGCTCCGTCCAGCAGTTCCGCATACATGTACATAATATACAAACATAGTGGACATTCATACACATATCATCAATCATATACCGTTTGAACAAACACAATACACACAGACGCACATACTGACAATGGTGACAATGGCGACCTATTGCACAACCCTTATGGTCAACATTTAAAAAGTACATTTCATTACATTTGACTTTTGACTACATTTCATTTCCTGTGAATGTTAAGAAGCTTAACGGACATTGGTAGGAATGAGTGCTTATAGCGGTTCAGCCTGCTCTTGGGAACCCTGAATCTTCTACCAGAAGGTAGGAGCTGGAATTCTGGGTGGAGTATGTGGGTGGGATCAGACACTATTTTGTTTGCCTGTCTGATAATGGACTGCTCGTATATGTTTTGGAGAGATGGGTGTTTTTTAACCCCCATAATTTTCATAGCAATCTGTACCAGGCGAGCGATCTGTGACTTTGACTGCACTGTCAAGTTACCGTACCAGGCAGTGATACCATACCTAATGATGCTCTCCAACACTGCATGATAGAACAGTAACATGAACTTCTGGTCGACTCCGAAAGCCCGGAGTAGTAGCTAGGCAGCTAGGCTTTATCTACATGTATTCTGAAGCTGTAACTTTATGTTCTGTTCCGTTTTTATATTCAGTACTGACTGTAGTATTTAAGTTAATCCTTTTGATTCAGTGACATTACTACTCAGTGGAGTCTAGCACTTTGTTTAAGTTTATGTTTTTTTCAGTACAAGAACCTTTAAGTGCAGTAGTTGAACTGGGTGCTAGCCGGCTAGGCTTTTTTTATATTATTATTCTAAAGCTGTGACTGTTTTGTTTTTATATTCAGCACTGTGGTGAGGTATTTTGAGTAACTTCCTGTAACAAACAGATTGGTGTTGTTGTACAGTAGTTGGGTGTCCACTGTGGACAGGTGCTACTGCAAAGTTTACATTTTGTTATTATAAAGCTGCAAAAAAAGAGTGCATTCAATATTTTCATTGAAACTATGAGAATCATGTGAGAATCGTGATCTCAATTCTTATGGAGGACAATCGTGATTCACATTTGAGCAAGAATCGTGCAGCACTAGTTGACCCTGGGCGAATCGCAGTTTACTTGAGAGGATCACAGTTTAACACCGCTGAAAACTTCTCCACGCTGCTTTCAAACTCTGAGTAAACAACGTACGCTTCACTGGGAGGCTGTCTGAAGGTGTACACAGGTCTCAGATGGACTTGGTATCACATTAGGAACGATATTCAGTGATAAGTCGGGCAACAATAGCTGGTTTTAATGATTTATTCGAGCGGATCACAGCTTAACACAGCTGAAGACTTCTCCACGCTGCTTTCAAACTGTGAGTAAACAACGTTGTACGCTTCACTTGGAGGCTGCTGAAGGTGTACACAGGTCTCAGATGGACTTGGTATCACATTAAGAACGATATTCAGTAATAAGTCTGCCAACAATAGCTGGTTTAAATGATTTATTGGAGCTCGCAATGTTTTGAACAGACATCCCCAGTCAACTCGTTTTTCTTTTTGTAGTCCTCGCTGTTCGCGTCCGGAAATCGCCATCGTAACCACAACCTCACACACTGGTACTGAATGTGCATCAAAGTGTTCCTATCCAGCCAAATATACCAAAAGATTTAAGTAAATGACAGAAGAAGCGATCGAAATGTGTATTTCAGTTGGTAGGCCACGCATCCACATCTGTGACCCAGTTGATCGGGAAACCAGTTAATCCGGAACACCGGCTACCCCAATAAACGGACGTTACTAACCGCTTAACAACATTCCCCCCCCCCCCCCATTCCGCGTATCGTCACATACACAAGTTCTTTATAAAAACGTACGAACACGGCTCACAGTGATAACACATACATTTCCGCCATGGTATGTCGCCGCCATATTTCAACGGGGAAACCGTATACAACCCAACATCGAACAAGGCTGGCCTGTAAAAATACAAGTCAAGGCTAAGTTCCAACACAGCGGCAACATTGTCATATCCCAATCAATGCTGTGTGTAAAGTTATAGCGTTATACGTCTGGCTCGGTTTACTATAACACCGGTCATCTCACCATCAAAATGCATTATAAACGCCTTCAGGTGCTTGAACATAAATTCGACGCCATCTGTAGCTAAGCTAGCAAAGCTAACTGTGGTGGGTAGTTGAACTCATTGTAGGCTATCTATCTTTTGGTTTAAATAGTACAGTGCACTTTACTGTTAACATAACTTGTTAGGTAATACACACACTTACCTGATTATGCAAACGAGGTCGACAAGTGTCCCAAGAACTTCACATCCAAATTCGGCCACATGTCGATGTTTCTGTCCGCAAAATGTCCAACAAATTCGCTCAGCGCCGCTTGCCCGCTCAGAGTAGAGATGGGCGAGTCCTGATTCATCCGGATCATTAACCCGGATCCTAGAAATGAGCTGGTCGTGACGAGTCTCCCCTCTCCATTAACCTGAGTCCTTAAGTCCTACACCTGGTGTGACGTACAAATTAAAACTATAAATTGCGTCACTCGCTACTCTCTTTATAACATGTAAAATAACATTACAACGTACCCCAGTCCATCTGCCTACCCTTTAGCAAGTAGGATAGCTTCCGGAAGTTATCGTTTGGCTCAGGGGAGGGGACACGGATCAGTGAAACTTCCTGCAGACTCGTGGGGACTCAGAGGAGCCGTAACCGTAATAGCATAGCAGATCCAGAGATCCATACTCGTCATGTGCACGAGCATAGCTGCGGCCGGGAAGACATTTTACTTAGGGGTGTGGCCAAAAGTGGGGAGAGATGTTGCAGCCCCTCCTCCAGCTCCCGCGGCTATATTATGCACGAGTCAACAGCAGACTCAGAGATTCGCAAATCCTGACTCACTGTGCAAAACATAGCATACTTGTGCGGACTCAGAGCTGTAACCGTAGAGCAGCAGATCCAGAGATCCAGCAGACTCGTCGTCATGCAGGAGTCAACAGCAGACTGGGATTCGCAAAATTACCCTTTTTGTGATCAACATGTTTTATTAAAGCAAAATACACGACTTTACACCAGACCCGGCGCCAGAACAAATCTAAAGGGAGGGCATATGATTTTCATGGGAGGGCACTCTATGGAGGGCACACAAAACCGTCACGTGCTGCGGGCCTGCGGCACAATATATATCAAACAGCAAGGCCAACAGCATTGCGTAAAGACGCACACTTATCGCAAACATACACAAATAAAGGGCAACATAGCAACCACTTTGAAACATTGTGTGCATGGCAGCACAGACACTGGTAAATCACGAGCAAGGCACACTGGTTACGGATGGCAGCGTCCTCATCGCTGCACTCGGAGAGAAATAGAGACGGAGACGATGAACTGTTTAGCCCGCCTTGGGCATGGTTTATGTTTCTATGCACTGCACTCGGACATGCTGTTGAGTGAATCGAGTCACCTCTGAGAGGGAGTTGGTTGACAGCTAAAAAAGCTATAATATCAACGACAGTGCCAGCTGATCTGCACCAAAGTACTCATTTCCTTATTTGTTTCCTCGCGTATCTGTCTCTCTCTCCACAACCTCTCACATGAAATGTGTTCTTTTGATGCGGAATGCCTTAGCAGTCCTTTATCAGTCTGTAATGTGTGTTTCCAGTCGCAAAAACCTTTGACAGTAAAAGCCGCATCAGATGAAGACGTATTCACTTTAAACTGTCTACAGGGGAATCAAAAGGCTGCGTCTGCTTTTAACGAATCTTCAAGCCATGGTCTGTTGTTGTACCATGCAGCGGCAAAAGTGCGCTTCTTTCCTGAAAACAATCTCCCTGGAAAACGATCCAGCTTCACCTGCTTGGGTTTATTAACCCCAAGATCATCGCTAACTCAGCCCCGGGGTTTGCCGAGGTCAAGCTTGTGACATTAAGGCGTGCTGCTGCAACGGCAGGTGCAGGGTCGCCAGCAGCACCATCGGCTGCAGTTCTTTCATCGCTATTTCGTTTGAATAAATCCTTAGACTTTTTAAGCCAATTTCTGATGTCCATTTTGTAATTCAAACAGAAATGGGAGTCTACAGAATGCACAATAAACAATAAACAAATCCAGAATAGGCAGCAGAGTGTGACGCTGTGATTGGTCTAAATGTGGACGAATCACAAATCACAACAGACACATGCATTTATTTGACGTAGTCTGTGATTTTTTTTTTTAGTTCTGACATCACATACATCGTAGCATAAAAGTTCACAGTTTATTTATAATTAAAAAAATAAAATATATATATTTTTAAATTTTTATAAATAATAATAATTGGGGGAAGTCGGAAACAGTACCGAAGGAGTGGCAGACCGGGGTGGTGGTTCTCCTTTTTAAAAAGGGGGATCAGAGGGTGTGTGCCAATTACAGAGGCATCACACTACTCAGCCTCCCCGGGAAAGTTTACTCCAAGGTACTCGAAAGGAGGGTCAGGCCGATTGTCGAACCTCAGATTGAGGAGGAACAATGCGGATTCCGTCCTGGTCGTGGAACGGTGGATCAGCTTTTTACTCTCGCAAGGATCGTGGAGGGGGCCTGGGAGTACGCTTATCCGGTCTACATGTGTTTTGTAGACTTGGAGAAGGCGTGTGACCGAGTTCCCAGGGAGTTACTGTGGGAGGTGCTGCGGGAGTATGGGATGAGGGGGTCTCTACTTAGGGCCATCCAATCTCTGTACTCCCAAAGCGAGAGCTGTGTCCGGGTCCTCGGCAGTAAGTCGGACCCATTTCCGGTGAGGGTTGGCCTCCGCCAGGGCTGCGCTTTGTCACCAATCCTGTTTGTAATATACATGGATCGGATTTCGAGGCGTAGTCGTGGGGGAGGGGGTCTGCAGTTCGGTGGACTAAGGATTGCACCACTGCTTTTTGCAGATGATGTGGTTCTGATGGCTTCATCGGTCTGTGACCTTCAGCACTCACTGGATCAGTTCGCAACCGAGTGTGAAGCGGCTGGGATGAGGATCAGCACCTCCAAATCTGAGGCCATGGTTCTCAGCAGGAAACCGATGGACTGTCCACTCCAAGTAGGGAATGAGTCCTTACCCCAAGTGAAGGAGTTCCAAGTATCTCGGGGTCTTGTTCTCGAGTGAGGGAACAATGGAGCGTGAGATGGGCCGGAGAGTCGGAGCAGCGGGAGCGGTACTGCAGTTGCTTTACCGCACCGTTGTGACGAAAAGGGAGCTGAGCCAGAAGGCAAAGCTCTCTGTCTACCGGGCCATTTCCGTTCCTACCCTCACCTATGGTCATGAAGGATGGGTCATGACCGAAAGAACGAGATCGCGGATACAAGCGGCCGAGATGGGTTTTCTCCGCAGGGTGGCTGGTGTCTCCCTTACGAATAAGGTGAGAAGTTCGGTCATCCGGGAGGGACTCGGAGTTGAGCCGCTCCTCCTTCGCGTCGAAAGGAGCCAGTTGAGGTGGTTCGGGCACCTAGTTAGGATGCCACCTGGGCGCCTCCCTAGGGAGGTGTTCCAGGCATGTCCAGCTGGGAAGAGACCAAGGAGTAAACCTAGGACCAGGTGGAGGGATTATATCTCTTCGCTGGCCTGGGAGCGCCTTGGGATCCCCCAGTCAGAGCTGGTTGATGTCGTCAGGGAAAAGAAAGTTTGGGGCTCTCTGCTAGAAGTGCTACCCCCGCGACCCGACCACGGATAAGCGGGAGAAGATGGATGGATGGATGGATGGAAGGCAGGAATGTCAAATGGGAGGGCCTGGCCCTCCCACGGCGCCGGGCATGCTTTACGCACATTTAACACATACAAACACCAGTATTGCAATGATTACGCAGTCCATGAGAAAATAGGGGGGGGGGCATATGATTAGATCTACATACACTGTTTTCATGACCCAAATATGTATATATGTTCATTTTAATTAATTTCTTATTTTTCATAGTTATTTTATCATGGCTGGAGATACTGGGTGAAGATATGCTTAATTTTTTTAGTGAGTGCATTTTAAAAAATAAGTGTTTTGCATTATATGTATATAGTTATTTTAATATGTTCCTTTACTAAAGCAAATTGTGCACAATTGTGTTTTAATAATAATAATAATTGTATAATTAAGACATTATATATATTCTAACTGTTTTTCAATTTTCTATCATTTGTCATTGTTTGTTTATTTTTGTGTGCTATGTTCAAAATAAACGTTTTGCCAAGTAAGATCCTTATTGGAAATGCAGCTATTACACGCAGGAGACTGTTGCACAACATGACAATTTTGTTAGAAGTCTACACTGAAACTTCATTTAGAGCCGGAAACATAATGGCAGCCCACTGCTCCTAACACTATGGGTCAAATGCAGAGAAACCGTTAATAGTACCTGTACTACGTAATGACAATAAGTTGAATCATCCATCATCATCCATCATCATCATCATCATCATCATCATCATCATCATCATCATCATCATCATCATCATCATCATCATCATCAATAATGGACTTAATCAAAATCGAGGGATCCGTGAATCCAGGACAATGATCGAGAGAGACCAGTAGCCTACGAGTTACGGCCCCTACACACGGCCGCGGGCGTTAACGCTTAGCGTTGGGCGTGTCTGGAGCTTGGGGGAGTGAACGCGAGCAACGCGACCAACAATTAATCACATGAATGTCCCGCCCCGGACATAGTAAACAAAAAAATCCCGGTTCTTCTATCCACTCTAGCCAAAATGGATGCCGGTTTGGTAGCAAGGGTGGCATTGGTATGCATTGTATCTCGGGAGGCGACGTCGTGTGCGTCGCTGTTGGGTACATCCGATACTCCGAAAACGTCTGCAACGGGGGGAATACCACGTTTTGGTCCAAGAGCTCCGTCTGGATGATGAACTGTTTCAGCAGTACTTCAGGATGAGCAAAGACCATTTCGACGAGTTGCTCGGCAAAGTGGGTCCACTGATTACAAAGGCGGACACCACCATGCGTTTGTCAATCGGACCCGCCGAGCGACTCGCCATCTTTCTACGGTAAGTTTTGTGTATTTCTACTTCTGTAATATGACTCTGTATAGAAAGAGAGAGAATGCATGCCATGGATGAATGATGAATGAAGTCTGTGATTTAGTTCAGATGGATAACATTAATTAAGATAGCTAGGTAAACACAGTATTGCTCCCCTGTGTGGGGAGGGTCTGTGTGCGTGTGTGGGGTCTGTGTGTGTGTGTGTGTGTGTGTCTGTGGGGTGTGTGTCTGTAGGGTGTGTGTGTCTGTCTGTCTGTCTGTCTGTCTGTGGGGGGGGGGGGGGTGTGTGTGTGTGTGTGTCTGTGGGGTCTGTGTGAGAAAGGCAGAGAGGGGTGCGTCAGCAGTGGTGTGTGTGTGTGGGGGGGGGTCTGTGTGTGTGTGTGTGTGTGTGTGTGTGTGATCTGAAATTGTTTTATTTTTGTATTCATGTATATTACTTTTTTCTCAGGTACCTGGCAACCGGTGACTCGTACAGGACCATATCATTCAGCTATAGGGTTGGTTATATAACCGTGGCTGTCATCATCAGGGAGGTTGCGGGTGCCATCTGGACCGCCCTGGTTGAGGAAACCATGCCGGTACCACAGACCGAGGACTGGAGAGCCATCGCTGCTGGGTTTCAGGAGCGCTGGAACTTTCCAAATTGTGTTGGTGCCATTGATGGGAAGCACGTGGTGATCCAGGCTCCGGCAAATTCTGGGTCCCTGTATTTCAACTACAAGTCCACCCACTCCTTGGTACTGCTGGCTGTCGTGGATGCCCAGTACCTCTTCAGGGTAGTGGATGTCGGAGGCTTTGGAAGGAGCAGCGACGGTGGGAGCCTGAGGAATTCCGCTTTTGGAGAGAGCCTCCGAGATGGCAGTCTGCAGCTACCACCTGACACCGTCATCCCAGGAGCAGAGCGGCTCGGCCTTCTTCCCCATGTGTTTGTTGGAGATGAGGCTTTTCCGCTGCTGGACAACCTGCTGCGTCCGTTCCCTGGACGTCAGCTCACGCGCGAAAGGAGGATCTTCAATTACCGCCTCAGCTGGGCCAGGTTGGTGGTTGAATGTGCGTTTGGCATCCTCTCATCTCGGTGGAGAATGTTCAGGCGTGCCATCACCACCAGCCCAGAGGTAACAGAGTTGTGTGTGAAGGCCACCTGTGTGTTGCACAACTTCCTCCGCAGGAAGACGATGGGAAGGACATCACGCACACCTGGCGAGGAGTCCACGGATGAAGCTCCAGATACTCCAACCCTGTGTGATGCACCAAGGATGGGCTCCAACAACGCCACACGCAGATCGCTCCAACTGCGGGACACCTTCTGCAGCTATTTCAATGAGGAGGGTGCAGTGCCATGGCAGCATAATGTGGTGTAGGGTCACCGCGGCTCTTTTAAGAGCCTCCAAACCAAAAGCTCTTTTAAGAGCTACCCATATTTTCTTTAAAAAGCAAATATTCCATATGAGCCATTTAAAAATAAGACATTCCTAATAAACATGTTTCTTGAATTGATATTATGCATTGCTAACAACCCTTTTCCTTCAGCCCTGTTTTTACTGATAAACCACTCGTGATTTCAACAGGTTTTCACATGGACAATTATACAGAAGACAGCACATTATAAATCAACATACATGAAGCTTCTGGTATGTTGCAACTGACAAACCACATGAACAAGTGAAGACACAGTATAGCCATAACATACTTTTAAAATAACTTGTATTTATGTCAGTGTGTGATGAGTGGATACATGTAAAACATGTAGTGTAGTATGTGTGTGGATAAAAAAAAAAATCAGTTCTCTTCCACCGTCTGCTCTGACTCAAAAAATATTTTGTGGAACTGAAAACGGACTCTTGCCCTCTGGGACAGCGACATTCTTCGGATGGCAGGCAAGAAGCTCCTTAAAAATAACTCGTCCTCATCCCCCACCACTATTGGTAGGGGTGGTGGAGGATGAGGACGAGGTGGTGGCGTGAGCAGAGGACTGATGGCTGACATCAAGCCCTTTTCAAATGAGGACATCTCCCTTCCCCTTCTCCTTTTTCCCCAGTCCTGGTCCTGAACAATTGCCACCCCCTCCTGTCCTGTCTCCCCTGCCTGGGCCGGCTGACTGTCGGCTGGCTGGCTGGCTGGCTGGCTGGCTGGCTGGCTGGCTGGCTGTTGGCTGACTGTCTAGCACACTTTCTTGCTGGCTCTCTGCCTCTGGCACCAGGTTGGATGGTGGCAGGGTTTGCCGGGGGACATTACTGGACGTCTCACGGTCAATGAGAAATGGGGTTAAAAAACCCATCACCGCCGTGAAACGCCAGGGCTTAAATCCCCCGGATGACCCTGCCCCGCTTCTCTTTGTCTCCTTCTCCCTTGCCTTCTCCTTTCGGAACCTGTCCCTCATCGACTTCCACTTTGTCCTGCATACTTCCTCTAATGAAATGAAATGAAATAATAAAGTTAATTACTTGAAGAATTTACTAAATTGTTCCTCCATTAATGAAAACCAAATCCCTTTATCACTGTCAATTGCATAACAGGTTTGACATGTTACACTTTATATGATGAACATTAATGACATTAATGTCTGGTGCTGTTTAATGCAACATTCCATGCTGGCTAAATATACTGTCTATGCTAGCTGTCCATTCAAACGAAGTAAACTGGATATAAACTCTCCAAACAGACGAAAACCTACCAGTTTCACCCACTGTCTCTGCCACCTCCCTCCATGCCTGGCTCCTTCGGTTTAGATCTCTGTCGATGAATAGGGACTGGTCATATAGCACCGGGTGATTCCCTACCGCTATGATAATTTTCTCCTCCATTTTTTGGATGAGGAAATGAACTGCAGTCTGTCACTCCCAGCATACACGCGGTTTGATTGGCTAGCGCTTCTACTGGCAGATTTGCATTAACGGGATTTGATTGGCTGACGCCTCCACTGAGGCGTCAAAAGTAGAACATTGCTCTACTTTTGAAGCGAGCAACGCGAGTGAAGCTACGCTTTGCTCCCGCAATGCAGTTCTGCTAAAAGTGACGTCACCCCATTCAAAGTGAATGGGCAGAAGCGTTGAAAGCTTCAACGCACGCCGCTGTGTAGACGGGCCGTTAATCAGCGGAACTTCACAGACTCAGATTCGCAAATCCTGACTCACTGTGAAAAACACAGCAGACTCGTGCGGACTCAGAGCCGTAACCGTATAGCAGCAGATCCAAAGATCCAGCAGACTCGTCGTCATGCAGGAGTCAACAGCAGACTGAGAAATTCGCAAATCCTGACTCACTGTGCAAAACACAGCAGACTCGTGCGGACTCAGAGCCGTAACCATATAGCAGCAGATCCAGAGATCCAGCAGACTCGTCCTCATGCACGAGTCAACAGCAGACTGAGATTCTCAAAATGACCCTTTTTGTTTGTGCTCAACATTTTTTATTAAAGCAAAAGACACTTTGTAGCGGAGGTTAATGTAACGTCAGTTTAATATGCTCGTGAAATGCAACAAGTTTTCGGTTTCACCGGTAGGATTTCTAAGCTCTTGGTGATGCTGACTCATATGACTCAAATGACTCGTATGATCCGGATCTCTTCAATGACTGACTCAGAAGACCCTGGGCCCTTCTCTCTTCGGTTAAATGGATTCCTTGAGTCCCTCACTTGCGTTGTTTCCCTGCGACTAGTCCCTCCCACCAGGGAAGCATGGAGAGACGCAAGGAACCACGAGAAGCAGGGAAATGAGTTTTAAGAGCAATGGGACGTCCTTTCCTCCGGAGCGTCACGTGAAGCGACATCCGTTTGTGATGACGCCGCACAGCTGATCGTCTGACAGCAGCTCTGTCTCCGTTGTTTCCACACACACCCCCGCCTCTGTTAGTACACATTTACTGACACAACATTTGTATCATCTGTTGTAGACCCAAATAAATAAAATAAAATAAGAACTAATTCTCAAAAAAGATAAACGCCATTCTTAAAATGTATACACTTTAATATTGATTAGAGTGCCCAAATAAATAAAATAATTCAGAGAAGAAAAAGAGATATGTTATCTATCAAAACCGTTAGATTAACATTCATTGGATTGCACACTTTGTGTGTTTGTGTGGATATGTAGCACATTAACATTTTAATAGCACTTAATGATTGACTGAATGGAAATGACAATAAATGAAAATGTAAAACGAAAAAAGCGATCATGAAAATGTTTCCAAAAAATGAATAAAATGATTTTTGACCACTTTGTTGTTCAGATATATCACATATTTGTAACTAAATGATACATTGATACATCAACAAGATTGAGGGAAGAAGGGATGAGGAGACTGAGAGAAAGGAAAGTGAGGGTGAAGAAAGAGAGGACATGGCTAGTGAGGAGAGACAGGGAGGGCGGACACCACCCACTCAGCCAGCAGCCAGTCAGCATACGAGGGAACCAGCAGCCAGTCAGCATACGAGGGAACCAGCATACGAGGGAACCAGCAGCCAGTCAGCATACGAGGGAACCAGCAGCCAGTCAGCATACGAGGGAACCACCAGCCAGTCACAATACGAGGGAACCACCAGCCAGTCACAATACGAGGGAACCACCAGCCAGTCACAATACGAGGGAACCAGCAGCCAGTCAAACAGATCTATTACAACAATTAAAGAGACAATTCAAGAGCCAAGAAGGAATCACCAAAAAAGCAAAGGCTGCACTAAGAAAAATCAGGAAGGAAAATGCAGCTCTCAAGAAAACAATGAAAATTCGGGACAAGAAATATAAGAAAACGTTTTCAAAAGACCAACTGAAGGCATTACGCAGACTCACCACAAAGGGGATGAAATGGAGCAATGAGACAATTAAGAAGGCTTTAAAAATTCGCTTTGCGAGCGGACCAACGGGTTACAAAACTCTGCAGGAACTGAAGATTCCCCTTCCAGGAATAAGGACGCAATGTGTTAAGTTTGAGCCTGGTGTGTTGACAAGAGGTCTTTGATTTCCTAAAATTGAAGGCAGATAGATTGACAGACCTTGAAAGGGAGTGTGTGTTGACCTTGGATGAAATGGCAATCACACCAAGTGTGGAGTTAGACATGATTACAGGCAAACTGTACGGTGATGTGACTTTACCAGGTCACACAGGGGTGGCAACACATGCTTGTGTGTTTATGTTGGCTGGAAACACAACACGGTGGAAGCAAGTAGTGGCATATCATTACACTGGCAATTCTACCAATGGAGCAGAGTACAGGCCAATCATTATTGATATAATACAGAGGGCAGCATCCATAGGGCTACATGTGCTTGATGTCACCACCGACATGGGTAGCCCTAACCGAGCCATGTGGAAATCCTTTGGGGTGGACCAAAATAAAACATCGGTGCCACATCCAGCAAAACCAGACAGGCAGCTGGTAAAAAAATTAAAAAATGCCCTTGTCCGTGGGCAGGTCTTCATAATTCCTGAGGATGTTGTTAACAGAGAGAACCTCCCCTCTAACGATGTTTCTGTGGTCCCCATTAAGGAATTATTGACCTTTCAGGAAGGGATGGCCTTAAAAATAGCTCCCCACCTTTCAACTGCAGCCATCGAGCCAAGTCACTTTGATAAGATGAAGGTTGGTCTTGCTCTAAATGTGTTCAGTAAGGCTACAAGTGCTGGGCTGAAATACATGGTGCAGCAAGAAAACCGCCCTCTGTCATACCTGACGACAGCGTGGTTCCTGGAGCAGGTTGATCGTTGGTTTGATCTGATGTCATCTCGCCATCCAATTACAGCCCTGAGCAGGCTCAAGATGGAGGAGTACCAAAAGGCCATCACCTTCCTCCAGAACATCGTCCATCTGTTTCGTGGGATAAAGATAGGTCAAAAGGGAGGTTGGAAGCCTGTTCAAACAGGGGTGATAATGGCAACAACATCAATTTTGGCCATTTCAAGAGGAGATGCTTACACAAGGACACAGGTTTGTGTTAACGTCAAGGTTCCCACAAGACTGCCTTGAAAATACATTCAGCTGTGTGAGGTCTAAAAATCCTGTCCCAACTCCAGTGGAATTCCATCATGCACTGAGAATCATATCGGTGGGGCAGTTCCTCACCACCATCAGCTCTGGGAGCTACCAGGAAGACCACAGTAGCTTTTTGGCAGACTTCCTGGACACAGGGGAGCCAAAAATCACTCCATCAGTCAGAGTGGAACAGCTGATGGCGGTGAACAGAGCAGCAGCACCTGACCTCACACAAACTGAGAAATGTATTCTCTTCCATCTTGCAGGCTACATCGTCCACAAAATCATCAAGTTTGCCAGCATCTGTGAAAAATGCAAAATTGCAACAGAGCACCATGATGAGAGTCCTTCTGGTGACAACAGCTTGTTACTGGACTTGAAAGACTTCAAGGCAGGTGCTCTTTGTCGTCCCTCCCAAGAAGCCTTTGACTTCATTCACCAAATTGAGGAACTATTTAGGACCAAGACTGGTTCCTCCCTCATGCAGCTCCCCAACGCAGTGGGTGTCTTGGAGAAAGAAGCTCAGGCCCTCTCCAGCAGGCTTCCGTCATGCTGTGGAGTACAACAAAAACTCGTAAAAAGATTCATACGGCTGAGGCTGATAATTGAGGCCAAACAAATCAGAAATGACAGAAAAAAAATAAAATTAAAAGATGGCCATTTTGGAAGCAAGAGCCAATCCAAAAAGGTGAAAAGGAACAACAGCAGCCAAGCTACCACATCCAGCAACCCCAAACAGATCCACAGCTGCAATCATTTCCATTAGCCGTTGCAATGGAAATATTTGGACTAAACATTGCTCTTCCACCTGCCAGCACCCAGCTAACATCACTGCCCCTCCACCCGTAACATCCCTGCCCTCCACCTGCCAGCACCCAGCCAGAGGAGCGCAAACAACAAAAACAAGCAAGGTGTCCCGTCATGTACCTGGAAGTTTGGGTTGGCAAAATGGAGTAAGAGAGGGACTTGAAAAACCTTGGTGGCTCTCTACTCGTGTTGTTACAGTTGTCTTGGTTACAGCTCTCAAGTTTTTTTTTTTGCCATTTCCACATCTTTAGAAAATATGAAATAAAACATTGAAGTGAAATCAACCTCCTCTGGAGAACAAACTTTGATTTCTCTGTCTTGTGAGTTTGCAGTCTTGCAGTTTCGCTCCTCCACCTGTAACATCACTGCCCCTCCACCTGCCATACAGTAGGTTACTAACAAGATTACTTATATAATACAGTGATATAATACATGTTTAGTATGCTTACTTATATAAAACAATAGTATTAAACTTACCTTGTGTTTTCACTCTCACTTAAGTCCCTCTCCCCTTGCCATCAATCCAAAATCAGCTGTGCTGTAACATTATACAGACAGGTAATAATCAACATAATCACAAGGACACAATATGGCTCTGCTAAAAACACTCACTCTTACACGCACCAAAGTTATATTTATCTAATATTTAACTCCCTCCACCCCCGCATACAATCCCGTTTAGAAGCCCCTCTTCTCTAATTCAACAACGTTGGACGAAATGACATTAAGAGAACGGAATTTACAATTAAAAGGCTGTTCAACGTGTGTTGCTAACTTGATCGGTATCCTAGCTTAATTTGTTATCTGTAAATGTTCCCTAAATCTACTAATTTAGGGATAATCCACTGACATCCTTTAATACACATGTTGATTTGAATCAGATGTACTGATAATATCCGCAATATAAATCTTTAAACTTCTTCTTACCTTTAAAAGTCCGTCACGAACGGTGTATTATGCTGCAACTCCACAGCTCTGCCAGCCTTGGTGCTAACTTCCGGGGAACGATTGAGAGGCTCCACGATCCGCCATTGCTGTAGAAAAGTGGTCCATTGGAGTGATCGGAGATGTCGTAACTCTTCTATTATATGGCTCTGGCGTGTGTGTTCCATTTTCACTCTCGTCCATCGAAAACATGTTTCGTGCGGCACTGGAGCTAGATTTGGGTTCTGCCCGCTCTGTATTAATGTCATGTTGACAGGTTATCATCATGTAGGCATTGATAAATATGGGCTCAGAACAGTCTCATAATACACACATGCGCACAGAAGGATTCACACTTGTATTTCATGATCCGCAAAAGGATTCAAACTTGTATTTCCGGATCCACACTTGTGTTTTTCAATGCACACACAAATGTATTCGTTTCATATACATGTAAATAAAATCCAAATACAGAAAAAAGTTTTACATGTGTATTTTTGATCCTCACATATTTGTTTTCCGTTTAAAACCTCTGCACCTGCAAACACAAACAGCTTTCTGTGCACGGATCGCTGTGCATTCGTGTGTGGTTTTTTTGAGACTCCCCTGAAGGTCAGCCGATTCGTACTTGTAATTATTTATATCTATAGCCAATCAGATGTCTCCTCAATTCTAAGCCAATCACATGAGCGCGACCCCACGAGGGTAGATTTATTGCGTTCATGACGTAGCGCTTCATGTACGCATTTTGCGCAGTCCGGAGCTGCTAATCTCAGGACACCCTCCACTCTCAGTACAGCGCCACTTTCCGAACAGGAAATGCACGCAAATACAAGCCTTTATATTATTAAGGTACAGCGCCACTTTCCAAACCATTGATGAATGCTTGTGTGTACACAAAAACAGCAGGCAAAACCGTTTTAAATGTGTGTTTCCTGTGTGGCGAATACAGCTGCTTTATTTATGTCTGTATGAAGTTGTTGTGAGTGTGGAGGGAGCAGCTACAGGTTAGCTTAGCCTGATCGATCCGTGCACTACGAAGCCAGGGCTAGACAGTGACCTGTTAACAGGGGGGAGCCCCGCCGGTCATTATCGGCCGATATTCACTCTTAATAGTTTGATCGGTGCTCTCTATAAAGGCCGACCAGGAGAGCTGGATCTGATCGATATGGACATAAACGAACCAAATTGAAACCAAATTGAGTTTGGGCGACAGGACACGCTTCGTCTTCCGACTTACGAAAACAGCCGAAATCGGCCTGGTGTGTCAGGGCCTTAAGGGTTAACAGAACTTAATTGTGCAAATTGCCATATGCAAGTTAGTATACGGCAGTCACTATGTGTGCTGGGCCTGGGGACCTGTACACATACACAACATAAAACGTTGGGGTACTCAACTAGACTATTTTGTCACATGATGATCCTTTGCTAGCAGTGAAAGTAACCTGTCCAGAAGGAGAGAAGGGTCTCTTCAAAGATTTTAGATAGCAGAGGGTAAACAAATAACTTCCTGTTGGCCGCACGTCCCAAACCATATGTTTTGTAACTGAGGTCCCATAAAAACTGCCAGGTGAGAGCCTTTTAATCACCGTTGAAATGAGAGATTAGAATAATTATTTTGAGGGGAGAGGATGGCTCCTGCTATTAACAACTCTCTATTCAATATCACAACAAATGAGTTGGCGCTCATTAGTATGAGTTGTGCTTGCCTAGTGGTTTGGAAAGCCTCCATCGGGAGCTTGTTGTATTACTCCCTGTGAGTGGAGCATGTAATTAGCATTCATCAAGTGTTGTATTCATATTATATCCCTCCTCACAAATGTAATTTTGACTTTACATAAGGGTTTCGTGCCTGATCAAGAAGGGTCTAGCTTGCAAGGCTAAATTGTTACACACAACTTCAGCAGAACTCAAAGTGTGTAAAGAAAGGCAAGAGTGAGATGCTCCTACAAGTTGTATTTCTCACAAAGTCAATTGTCAAGTCAATAGTCAAGTTAGTTAGCCTTTAATTAGCATTTATAACATATTTACGGCCCACTAAGATATGCAACAATTCTAAAATGAAACTAGCCTGGGAGATCTAGAGTAATCAGAATATTAGCACATAAGGAAACAAATGGGGAAGGGAATTCAATGGGAGGGCTTTCCCACGAGGGTCAGGAGCAGGGCAGTAGCACTATGGAAATTAGTAGGAACATCAAATGCAATAACTGGAATACAATAAAACATTTGCAAAGAAGTATTCATTAGGCATTAGAAAGGCCCTTGACAATGTTACATTCTGATGTATTATCATATTAGATATGTACTTATTAACATGTAGCATTGCACTAAATTTGATTTAGCTCCTGCTTTTATCCAAAGCAACTTACAATCAGCATTCAAACGTGAAAGCTGAATGGATGTAAAATAATGGATTTAAATGTTGTTGAATTAGAGTGGTGGAATATAACTAATTATTTTTCAAATACTGTAAGCTACTTAATCACCACTTTAAAGTAGGCATATTGCATATACAGTGTTTGTACTTCAGTCAGGCAACTTATTGCCCTTCCCGCCTGCATGTGCTTCCACCTATAAGATACCTTCACAACATCCCTGCCTCAGCCGTCCAAACACCATCATTAATACCTCCCCAACAATGTCAGGTCTAGCTCTGTTTTTTTACTAATATTTATCACCTTTTCAAAACTCCGTACCATTTTCTCAACATCAACCAAACACTTAAAAACGTTACAACCTCAACTCTTTCAATATGTTCTCTATATTAAGTCACTGCCTATAAACATTACTTTTTCTGCCGAAGATCACTTGTTTTTTTGTTTCACCTCATAATACCTTATAATGTTCAAGAAAAATATTTCCCTTGCAAAGCCTGGAATGAGGCTTTTTTTCAATTTTATTGAACAAGTATTTCAATACATCAGGAAAAGACATGCATTACTTTTCATAACATTAATTCAAAACTGAGGGCATTATGAACAGAAAACAGAAGAAAACAAAAGTGGTCACTCAGGAATGAAGGAACCTTTTTACTTGAGCACAATTTAACAAATTATTTGTAAAAATATCATGTCAAATCAATAAATATTGGGGACCCAAGGCTGGGATGAGGTGTGCTGCTCATTGTGGGGGGGACACATTTGCAGTGCACACTCACTTCCTGCGGAGAATAAAAATACACTCCTAGCAAGCCAGCTAGACGAGTTGTAAAAAAGTTATGTCTGGCTGTCAAGTGGATAGAGATAGACT
This sequence comes from Pseudochaenichthys georgianus, assembly GCF_902827115.2. Lineage (NCBI taxonomy): Eukaryota > Metazoa > Chordata > Actinopteri > Perciformes > Channichthyidae > Pseudochaenichthys > Pseudochaenichthys georgianus. The sequence goes on from NC_047526.1 coordinate 4,272,861, forward strand.
GATTTTGAACATGGACGTTACTCCTCGCTTCTCCGTACATTAACAGCAGAAACCACCCCCATGTCCAGAGAGCCGGCACTGGTGACAAGTCAACTGCGAATGGTCAGATCGTTAAGCTAATAAGTCCCGGTAACTAGCGTTAGCAAGGCCAGCGTTAGCAAGCTGGTTAGCTAATACACTCTAGGCCTTGAGTAGCTTGTTTTTACTTGCGCTTCTGGCATAGTAATGATAAAGTATGGTCTATAATGATGTTGTAGGCCTGTGTTAAGTGAGTCAAAAGCTAACTTTGATAACTTTCAGTGACAGTTTTGCTAGTGCAGCCCTGCTAAGGAAGCTAGGCTGTGAGCAGTTGGCTGGCTGCATCACACTGAGTGAACTGACAGGAGGCTAAAGCTGAGGAGATGTTTGACAGTCTGCGACAGACTATGTTACGAATAGTGCTATCCTTTTTAAGTTGAGTTAGATAACGTTTGTCATTATGTTACTTAGCATGTCCCTGGCTAACTACACGTTAGTCATCCAGTTGTATCATTGTGTGCTATCTTGAATCAAGTCTGGGCATCCTTTATCAAAATAGACGCTAACATTTTATATTGTCTGCATGTTGCTCTCTTTGCAGTAAGTTACTAGCTGTCGTTAGCTAGTAATGTCTCTAACGTTACCATCTGCCGATATACTTGAAACACCTCCTGGATATCCGTTTGAAGAAATCAACTATGAGGATATTGAAGTTGAGGAGGTAGGTTGTGTTTATTTCACTCGAGATGAATGAGTTGCAGACAAGCAAGTAACTGTTATCTGAATTGTCCATTTCCAGGTGGTGGGAAGAGGAGCTTTTGGAGTTGTTTGCAGAGCCAAATGGAAAGGCAAAGATGTGGCCATCAAGACCATCGAGAGTGAATCGGAGAGGAAGGCCTTCATTGTTGAGGTATTGTTGTAATTGCTGATACTTGAGTTTGTCTCATTACTGCAACATGTTTAGTTGACAAACACTGGCCATATCCAATTACAGTTAAATTGCTTCACTTCATGACAGTGCTATCAGTAGTCACGTGGCAGAATACTTGTAATGACACACTTGGTGATACATATTTGTGTACTTAAAGTATTGAATAGCACGCATACAGATGGGATTGTGTACAACGTATCCTCTTTGTCTCCAGCTCCGGCAGCTTTCACGTGTGAATCATCCCAACATTGTGAAGTTGTATGGCTCATGCAATAATCCAGTGAGTTTACTGGAATGTTATTATGTGTTATCTGATCTCTAAACTTCACACATCAAAATACAGTCTAGTGTCTGTATTGTGTCTCTGATGTTTCTGATTCTATGCTCTCTGCTCAGGTCTGCCTTGTGATGGAATATGCTGAAGGCGGCTCATTGTACAATGGTGAGTGTGGACTACTGAACAATACTTTTATATTACACGTCAGTATTTGTTTTGCCTTACTATAGAGTGGTGAAGTCCCTCCCCTTCCGGGGGACATCCATGGGACCTTATTTCGGAAAAAGTATGTATTGAAGTCAATGGAGAGAGAAAGATTATCTTTGGATCCCGTTTGAATTGTGCAACAAATTACACATATGATGTTTGTCAATTTAAAAGATAATTTTACAAGTCAAAAAAAAATAATAATGTGTCGTAAAACTGTGAAGTAACACATTTTTGTGTGTGAAGCGCTCAATGAACTACATCTCTGGTCTTGCACACGTCACTAACACCAAGATGTCCGTCACGTTGGCACATTTCACCTCTTTCTTTCAGAATGAAGTGAAAAGTATTAAAAGAGGTGAAAATCACTCCAAGTCTGGCCATGTTGAGAGCCGTACATACACACAAGGGGAGTTAGTCGGTTCCGTAAGAGCCAGCATGCGGGCCCGGCTTTACAAGGTTTCGGTCAGTAACACGAGTGTAATGTGTAACATTAATGTCAGCTAGCTAAATTCACTTACTCTGGGTTTTGTAGTCTTTCTAGTTGCGTATTTTGTCATAGTCTTATATTTCAACAGTTTTACGACAAACTGTGACTTTTTTGACATGGAAATTATTTTTTAAGATTGACAAACATCATATGTGTAATTCATGGCACAATTCAAACGGGATCGAAAGGTAATCTTTCTCTCCCCATTGACTTCAATGCATCATTTTTCAGAAATAAGGTCCCATGGGTCGGAAGTAGATGGGCGTGACTTTGCCACTCTATTAGTGAAGTGAACACAGCTTGGCTCACACATACAGTAAGAAGCAGCCCTGTTCAGTTGACCCCTCCACTGTTTGCATGTTCAGTCACCTGTCCAATCTCTTTGCACAGTGGCATGCAGCACTTCCTTGTTAGTCCCTGTAGAACATATCCACATGGACCTAGGAAATAGCAATATGCAAACAGCAATGTCTTTACAATTTGTGTCTTAAAACTTGTGCAGATATGAACTCAAACATTTACCTTGTGTTTAATAAGTAGGACATACATTAGTCTGAATGGTGCATATGGACCACGAAAGCTGACCTGACTTGATTGCTAACAGTTTCTTAAATAGTCCGCCCTTCACTGGTTTCAGTTAAATGTCACCTATTGGTATTGCCGTTTTGGGTCACGATTAGTTAGTTTTGACCATTATTGCTATCATTATAATAACATTGCATTTCCAAAATGTATTGTTGAAATATTAGAATTGCTAAAAAAGTCCCACAGGGTCAAGAATTATGAGTAATCAGACGATGGACAGGTTTGTTTAACCTTTTTTTGTTTATGTAGGCGAATGGTAAAATGAACACACACCGCAGCCAACTTCTTTAACTTTGACCAGAAATGCATGAACGCTGTTTTCCTCTGAAGGCTTGCCAACATATTGGATGGTTTACTTTCTGTAAAGTGATATATTGGAAATCTGCATAAACCCATGTTTATTTACAACCTGTCTGATCATTTACAAGCGTTTGCCACATTGGACTTTGATGCAGCAGTTTTTAATTGATGGCCAAAACTAAAAGAAACAAAACTAAAAACGATGTGTTAATAACCTGGAAGTTATTGATGTGTGCATGAGTGTTTCATACTGTTTATAGGCTATTCTCTCCTTTCCCAGACATCAATGTTTGGAACATATTTGAATCCCAAGAGGTTCAGATTGCCAAGTTCTTTATTTGTGAAACCAACAATGAAAGTCTGCTGTGCTTTACACCTTACCATCACCTCTTTTCCTCACTCACTGAATCTGTATCAAAGTTATTCCTATGGCACCATCACTTTGATGACATTCAGTTGAGTTGTAAAAACAGTTTTTGAACAATGTTAGCTAAATATTTCCATCTGGAATTGCCTTGTTGAAATACTTAGAAAAAAGGTCGCCAGCCCTTTTTATGTATGTATGTATGTGTGTCTGACAGCGTCTTGATGTTCTGTTGTTTCCCTTCAGGTTCATTGTGTGTGGTGGTGGTTGTGACTGTGCTCTCTTGTCCACAGTGCTGCATGGTGCTGAACCCCTCCCCTATTACACTGCTTCCCATGCCATGAGCTGGTGTTTTCAGTGTTCCCAGGGCGTGGCCTACCTCCATGGCATGAAACCAAAGGCTCTCATTCACAGGGACCTCAAGCCACCCAAGTATGCTCCTCCTCACCTCACACACTCTTGTCTCCTCTTTCACTGTGCCAACACAGTGCCTGGTGGTTTCCTTTCAAATGTGTTTGCTTTAGTTACAGATGTTCAACAAATACTGTACTTTCCAATGGTCCGACTGTCTTTATGTTGCGTGCCTAAAGTATATGTGTTTTATAGAGCTACACAGTAATGCAAATCACTAAAATAATGTGTAGTTCCTCAGATGTTGTCTTGCAAGATCTTTATATCTGGACATATAGGATTATTGTGTCTAAACAGGTGTGGACAGGTGTGCTGAGTGTTCCAAGTAGACAGGGTGGGTCTGAACCAATTTTGAGGATTATTTTAAGTATTAAACAACTACAGTGGTCTTGGTCAATCCAAAATGTTAATAAACCTCAAACCTGAATATTTAAGGAAGTAAAAGTGAGGTTTTGGCTTTCTTAGGAGAGAATATCTACGTGTGCACAATTATTAGGCAACTATTAGTGTGCAGAATAATTATGCAACTAAAGGAAAAAACGAAAATGTTCCCACGTCACTGTCCCATCTACTCTGTTCAGAGATGTTGACTGTTTCCCATCACTGTAAATCTCCCATTTAAGAAGGGCCCGCACTTTCTCAATAGAGTTTAGGTCAGGTGAGGAAGGGGGCCATGTCTTTATTCTTTCATCTTTAAGGGCTTTACTGCCTAGCCAAGCAGAGGAGTACTTTGATGCATGTGATGGAGCATTGTCCTGCATAAAATCATGGTCTTCTTGAAAGATGCAGACTTTTTCCTGTTCCACTGATGGAAGAAAGTGTCTTCTAAAAACCAGCAGTAGATGTGGGAGTTGATTTTGAGTCACCCTCATCTCATCAGTCCATAAAACCTTTGAAAAATCTTTCTTCAGATATTTCTTGGCCCAGTCTTGACGTTTCAACTCATGGGTCTTGTTCAGTGGTGGTTTCAGGTTCTTCCCTTTTTGAGAACCTGTTCACTATTTGCAGTGTGCAATCTCGACCAGATAGGACTCACTGCTGATTCAGAAACCTGTGTAAGTTCTATTTTAGTTTCTCCACCTCTCGGTTTCATTCATTCTACTCTGTATAATTTCAGGCAGAAATCTGGGTAACTTGTTTTTTCAGAAATCTTAAAACTGAACCATTTGCTTGTTAGGGTTCACTTTGATTAAATTGTAGTAGTGTTAACTTAAAACCTCTGTAACAAGGGTTTATTCTGACATTTGTCTGTGAAAAGTGCAGTACAATAGGCCCGAAGGCTCAATCTGATTGAAGTCACACAGTTTCTACTAGTGCCCATCAGCTGCAGAGAGTTAACTGATTAAAGGGGCGTGGGCCCACAGCTGTGACAACTCAGCAATCAGGACTGGTGGCCATTTTAGGCAGCTCTTTCCTGGAGCGTCAGACAGACGAAGACTGACAAAGACAATAGAGTCCTGCGGGAGTCACGAGGGAGGCAAAGAGGAGGCAAATCCTACTTTAAATGAGCTAAGTATCGCTGGTGTTTTTTAGCCCCTCATGCTAAAACATGTGTATATTCTCCATTCCTGTTTATGTGTCTCCTCGCAATTATCACTGGCCCCGGGTATCTCCTAATCGATATAACCGGCCTGCTCTCGTCTATCCCACATGCTCCACTGAGATCCAACATCTAGTTTCAGGTGGCCTGTGGAACTGCCAGTCAGCTGTTCCTAAGGCTGACTTCATCTCTGGCTACGCTTCCCTGCAGTCTCTGGATTTCCTTGCTCTCACTGAGACCTGGATTACTCCATCCAACACATCCACCCCAGCAGCTCTCTCCACAGCATATTCCTTCTCCCATACACCCAGACCCACTGGCAGAGGAGGTGGCACTGGTCTCCTGCTCTCTCCCAAATGGAGCTTTTCCCTCTTCAAGCTACCTAACTTCACTCCTTCCACCTTTGAATTCCATGCCGTCACAGTAACCCATCCTATACAATTAACCATTGTTGTCCTCTACCGTCCACCAGGCGCCTTGGGAGACTTAGATAATCATAGATCTTAGATCTTAGATAATCTCCTCTCACACATCCCTGAATCTGGCCCTCCCGCTGTACTTCTCGGAGACTTCAACCTCCAGACGGGGAAGATAGACGAACTAACATCTCTTTTAACCGCCTTTGCTTTCTCACTGTCTCCGTCCCCACCAACTCATAAAGCTGGCAATGTCCTTGATCTCATATTCTCAAGGAACTGCACTACTTCTAACCTCTGTGTAAACCCGCTCCACACATCTGATCACTTCTTCATTTCTTTCTCTCCACCCCTTTCCAAACATAACAAACTAATCTCTTCTCATCCTGCACCTGTCCGCCGTAACCTCCGTTCCCTCTCCCCCTCTACCTTTGCCTCATCGGTGCTCTCAGCCCTCCCTTCCTCTGACTCGTTCCAACTCCTGCCTCCAAACTCTGCTGCAGAAACTCTCTCATCCTCTCTGGACTTTCTCTGTCCTCTCACATCTCGGCAGGCTCGTCAGTCCCCTCCTGCTCCCTGGCTAAATGATGCACTGCGTGCTAATAGAACCGTCCTTCGGGCAGCAGAGCGGAAACGGTGGAAATCCAAACACCGTGACGACCTCCTAACCTATCAGGCTCTCCTCTCCTCTTTCTCTGCTTCGATCTCTCTTTCTTTCAAGATAAGATCCTATCTTCCTATTCCAATCCCAAAAACTATTTTCAATCGTTTCCACCCTCCTCAAACCCCCCAAGGCCCCTTCACCCTCCTCCTTTCTTCCAAGCGACTTTGTTAACTACTTTGAAAAAAAGGTTGATGATATTCGCTCTTCTTTTTCTGACTCACCTTTACTCACCGCTGAGTCACCAGACCCTCCTTTCACCCACACACTGACCTCCTTTTCCCCTCTCTCTCCAAGTGAGGTTCTTACCCTCATTACCTCTGCCCACCCTACCACCTGTCCTCTGGACCCTATCCCCTCAAACCTCCTTCAGACTATCGCTCCTGATATTCTACTGTTTCTCACCCATTTCATCAACACTTCTCTAACTTCTGGTCACTTTCCAAACAGTCTCAAGGAGGCAAGAGTAAACCCTCTCCTAAAGAAACCCACTCTCAACCCGTCAGATGTTATAAACTACAGGCCTGTCTCTCTCCTCCCGTTCCTGTCTAAAACACTTGAACGCGCTGTCTTTAGACAACTCTCCTGCTATCTCCATCAGAACAACCTTCTGGATCCGCACCAGTCTGGTTTCAAGGCAGGTCACTCCACAGAAACTGCCCTCCTTGCTGTCTCTGAGGAACTGCACACTGCTAAAGCAGCCTCCACCACCTTAGGGCGGTGGTGGCGAAGTCGATAGGGACTTGTCAACTGGAAGGTCACCAGTTCAAGTCCCGGCAAGACCAAGTGCTACCGAGGTGTCCCTGAGCAAGGCACCGTTCCCTACACTGCTCCCCCGGCGCCGTTCAAAATGGCAGCACACTGCTCCTAACACTAGGATGGGTCAAATGCAGAGAAACAATTTCCCCACTGGGATTAATAAAGTATATCAATATCCCTCTCCTCTGTCATCATCCTTTTGGACCTGTCTGCTGCATTCGACACGGTGAATCATCAGATCCTCCTTCGCACTCTCCAAGAACTTGGAGTTTCAGGCTCTGCACTTTCCCTCCTCACCTCATACCTCAAAGACCATACCTAGAGGGTAACTTGGAGAGGGTCCGAGTCTGACCCTTGTCAATTAACTACCGGGGTCCCTCAGGGCTCTGTCCTTGGTCCCCTCCTCTTCTCTCTGTACACAAACTCGCTCGGATCAGTCATTAGCCCGCATGGTTTTTCATACCACTGCTACGCTGACGACACCCAATTACTTCTGTCCTTTCCCCGCTCAGAGACCCAGGTCGCTGCACGCATCTCTGCTTGTCTAGCTGACATCTCTCAGTGGATGTCTGATCATCACCTCAAGCTCAACCTTGACAAGACTGAACTGTTTTTCCTTCCGGGAAAAGATTGTCCCACTCTTGACCTAACAATCAACATCGGCCCCTCTGTTGTTTCCCCGACTCAGACTGCAAGGAATCTGGGTGTGATCCTAGATAACAACCTGTCCTTCACTGCAAACATCGCTGCTACAACCCGCTGCTGCAGATACACGCTTTACATCATCAGGAGGATACGTTCCCAGCTGACCCAGAAAGCGACGCAGGTTCTGGTCCAGGCTCTCGTCATCTCACGCCTAGACTACTGCAACTTACTTAAAAAGTACACAGTAAAAGTACTTGATAGCAGTCAAACTAGTCCCGAGTCCAACAGTGTCACTTTTATTGAGAACTTGTGGTAACAAATATTTGTATCGATCATTAAATATAGCAGGGGAAAAAAGAACAGCTGATTTGAAAAAAAAACTCGAGAGACGGCTGAGTGACCGCAGTGCAGAACCGCTGTATAGTTTAAATCTCCTAACAATGTTGTCCATTTTAGACACAGGCCTATTATATTTACAGCCCTTAATAACATTCATTTTCTGGGCTCAATGTGTGTCTTAGTCGTTGTGATCGCTAAATTCCCCTCGTTTCCCCTTGTTTATAATATCACCGTTCCAAGCAAACGAGTGCTTTTTGTTTTGAAATCACTTCTGCGAGTTTTGCGGCCCCCCCCTCCCCCCTCGCTCCAATGACCATTTAGTAAGGTAAAAAGCGAAAGGGCAAAAATGCCTCTCAGACGCTCTTCCGTTTACTTTTTTAATAAAGAAAAACAAATGGTCCGTAGATACACGGATTCATCTCCCTCCATCATGTTGATTTTAATCCGAAGTTCTGAACATGAGCTCGCCCCGCTCGACCTTCTGAGCCAATCACAGGCCGATAATGACCTGCCTTCCGTTTCAACCATACTCCATCCGTTTCCTCTATACTTTTCCTCACACATACATGCATACATATATTGTCTTCATACATGCATATATTATTTATAATAATAATAAATGTAAACATTGAATGAATGTGCATGAGAGCAAAATGTATAAATGAGCATTAAAATATATGAATATGAGAACAGAATGTGTGAGTGTAAATATATACGTGTGTAAGAGTGAAAATGTATGTATGTAAAAGGAGAATATATGGGTGTGAGAGGACCAGTATGAATTACGGCCTGTACGGCCCCTCAGAGCATCCTATGGGCTTCACTGATCTGCCCTGCAGTTTGCTGCTTGGTTTGAACCCCAGTGTCAGGCTGGTACTGAAGAAAGGTTGGATCCCAGAAGAGACTAGTGAGAGAAGGCTCTTGGCCGGACTCTCTGGGAACAACCAGCTGTTCTGTTTCCTAGAGAAGTGCTGCAGAGTTTCTAGGAATTACAAGGTCTCACATTGTGACAAATTGTCAACAAGGGTTTATCGTCCAATCATTTATATGCTCCTTTTAATGATCGCCACAGATTTACTACCTGTCCCACACTTGCATCCCCATGTCCTGTGATGAGATTGTGTCAACAAGCTGATATATTGTGCAATTTAAAGTACATGGATGGCACCGTTAAGCTATCAATGATGTGTAATCACAGCAGAGTCATTATATTATCTTATCTTACCAACTGTGTCAAAAACCCTTCTCCAAGAGGTCCCTAAAGGACAAACAAATGTATCAAGTGAAAAGGTTTAGCTTTTACAATTCAGAAAGTGTTATTTGTATTATTAATCATTTCAAGTTGTTGCCATTTTCAGTGTCTAATAAGGTGTATTTCTTGTTTCCGTTCAGTCTGCTTCTGGTGGCAGGCGGCACTGTGTTGAAGATATGTGACTTTGGAACCGCATGCGACATTCAGACCCACATGACCAACAACAAAGGAAGTGCAGCATGGATGGCCCCAGAGGTGTTTGAAGGCAAGTATAAGAGGCAGTCAAGTAGTTCTTTGGATACCTGCCCCGTTATTTGTTTTGACCTGAAACGTGTTCACATAAGTATCCAGTTGCTTTCTATAAACGCTCACTGAATCCTTTTAGGCCAAATAACCATCTTGCATATTTCTTTGTCAGAGGTGAAAATGAACGAAGTACATTTACTCAAGTACTATATTTCAGTAACATTGAGGTACTTGTACTTTACTTGAGTATTTCCATTTAATGCTACTTTATACTTCTACTCCACTTCATTTATTAAACATATACTTTAACGAACAGGACTTTTAACGAAATGCTTCTCTAGAAATGTAACTAGTGCACTAACTCTTTAAATTCTTTACAACAAGTCAATCTGAGCTTTGTTTGTCTACAACAGTAAAATGCTACTTGATGCAAAAATATTATGTAGAAATGATGTCATTTATAAATATAATTATATACACGCTAAAAGGTCATTTTTCTGCACAGAGTACTTTTTCTATTTTAAGCACATTTCGCCGATAACAGTTTGTACTTTTACTTAAGTAAGATTTTGAATGCAGGACTTTTACTTAAGTAAAGCATCTGAATACTTCTTCCACCTCTGTTCGTAGTGCTTTTTCTTACACACACCTTTGATGTTGCTACGTTTCCCCTTAATGTAGCTCAGTGCTCCCGGTCTGCATCTCACCTTACTGTGTTATTGATAGTGGTCTCCTAAGCACGGCGAGGAGATGAATGGCGAGATGGCGGTGGCTTTATTTCCCTCGGGATGGGACGTGTACAAATGGTGTTCTCATTCAGCCAAGAGCCTAGCGTATTTCTACATGATGAGACATGTTCTTGGCGAGGGCGCATGGAGGAAAGAAGAATTTAGCCCTTAGCATTGTCTTGTTTTTTGGAGGCAAGGTACAAGACAAGCAATTAAACACCTCACGTATGCCCTCACCGTGAACTCTTCACAACTCATTTGCATCGGTGTGTGCAGCGCAGCTACCTTAAGAGAGGTGTGTGATGTGCACTTTAATTTGGCCATAATAGGCCCAGTAATTACGCAACACAGGAGCTGTTCCTTGGTCAAATTGCTCCCCTATTTCCATCCTCATCCCCTCCTAGACGCACCCTCGATCTCATCTCTATTGTGCCACAGAGAATTGCCTTTATCAGTCAGTCAGCGATGTTGTCCCTGTTTGAAAAGGACCTAAGTGCTGCTGCGGGTTCTTCTCTCCTTGCAGGCAGCAATTACAGCGAGAAGTGTGATGTGTTCAGCTGGGGGATCATTCTCTGGGAAGTGATCACTCGCAGGAAGCCCTTCGATGAAATCGGAGGACCGGCTTTTCGCATTATGTGGGCCGTGCACAATGGTGAGTGACCACCTGGGTGAGTGTGTGTGTTTGGGGTAGCTAGGATGCAAAGGTCATATCCAGCTGTCGGCAAAAGGGATGGGTATTCAACGACCCGGGGCTAATTATTAAAGATAACAATTGTATTTGTTTTGCATTTCCATCATCACATTAGTCTATCATGGTTTGTTACAAAAATGTTATTTATTTTACATAATAAATATAAAAAAGCAATGTCAATTGTTGTTTCCACTTGTTTAGTTTTCCCCTGAATAAACAAAAAAAAGAACTGATACAGTTACAATCTTAACGACCACTCGGCCCGCTGGGAGACTGAACACAAATGGAGCAAGAGGCAGGTTCACCTGCAGCACACCCTGCAGACGAGTGTAGTTCAGAGATGGATGAAGGAGAATACTAATGGGCCACTAATGATACCTGGGGACAAGTTTCACATGTTCACCTCTGAATCTGCCTGCCTGTCATCATAGCTTTAACAGCAGGAACCAGGGGATGCTAACATGTCATCTGTTCCTGTGACCGTGCCTGAGCTTCCTTTACCTTTATTTCTAACATTCAGGCACAAGACCTCCTTTAATCAAAAATGTGCCCAAGCCCCTTGAGAGTCTGATGACTCGCTGCTGGTCTAAAGACCCCTCTCAGCGGCCTTCCATGGAGGAGATAGTGAAGATCATGACTCATCTAATGAAGGTAATCTGTCCTCACACACGCTGTCCCTCTCTACAAGGCTTTCATTCAACTGCAGTGAATAACTCAATAACCCTGAACAAATACTCACATCTCAGAGAGCAGAATGTAACGGGACAGGAACAGTTTGAATGCATTGCCTTTCAAATAGAAGTGTTATGATGTTCAGGATATCATCAGGAATCTCCCCTCCCCCCCCGACCTTCTACTGTACATACAGTCAATGCACAAACCAGAGAGCACACCATCCATGGGTTTCTGTTATTATTATTATTATCATCATTCTTATTATTATTAGTATTATCTTTATGACTTATTATTATTATTATTACTTTTATTGTATATTTTTGTATTTACAGGATTACATTTTTTCCATCTATATTTACAATAATTTACTATTTATAACAAAACTATATTATTTTGTTATTATACACAGATTTTCTTTCTCTGTTTAGTTTCTGGTCTCCATGTGTATTTAGTTATTTGTCTTCACGTGGGAATACTCGTTACTCTCTAGGACACTGTACTTGAATGCACTTTTCCTATAATTGTTATATCACTAAATACATTAAAAGAATTGCAAAGATTTTGTACAAACCCCCCCATCCCCAAAAAAGAAGGACACAAAGGTATAATTAGGATGGACAGCGCAATAGAAACATTGAAAATGCAATCCCAAAGCACTACAACCCGCTCCTCTTAAAAGACCATGCATTCAAATCAACCCATCCCAGTTTCAACAATACTGAACATTAGAAGCTACATGCATGAAAGGACGTCTTATTGCAGGACTGTTACGTGTAGTAATGCACGGGTAAACACTACTAAACATCGTCCATCGCACCGAACATAAGCCACCGTTAGCTTAGCGGTGGTGATGTGCAGCCATGTGACCGTGCTGTAACGGTCGCGTTTGACTTCTGTTATTGCGTTTACATTTCAAGAAGCATGAAAGTGGTGTTGATGTGGAGATTATCATGCCGACTGAAATGTTTAAGTGTCATTAACTTGTGCCACGTCCTATTTTCTGAACCCTTACGATGCTAACGTCCTGTCGGGTCTACAAAATACATCATCACTGCACAGCTCTATTATATGGCAGTCATCTTAGCTTGACGTACCTAATATGCTGGGAACTGAAGTTATTAGTATGGATTATGTTTTGACTTGACTTCACTCTGAAAGATAGAAAGATGTTCAATCCAACCAAGCTCACTCTGTCTTCAATACATTTTTTCTTGGCAGTACTTCCCTGGATATGATGAACCGCTGCAGTATCCATACCAGTATTCAGATGACGGACAGAGCAACTCTGCTACCAGTACAGGTACAAGAGTCATCCTCAAAGCAGTTAAAGCCAGCATGTATCGGCACAGCAGGATATAGAAGGAACCTGTACTAGGGGTTTCACAACTACCAATATTTACTAGTCGACTATTTTTCAAAATAGCAGTCGACTAGTCGTTGCGTCATAATAAAGACACACAAAGAGAGGTGTTCAACTGTATTTTATTTTAAATGTGTGTGACATGGCTGAGTAAATAACAAACAGTGCCTTAGTACATAACAAACAGTGACTTCGTAAATAAGAAACGGTAACTGGACTCACCAAAATGTACAGCAAAAAACTCGCAAACTTAAATGCCACGTAAATCCATTGCGCAACACATTATTCGCTGTCCTCCGCGAACTTCGCAGCACTCTGGATTTTATCTCCCAGGTGTCTGTGATGTAGTGGGCAGTTATGGTGATGTATGGATCCATGGTGCAAGATGTCCACAGATCAGTGGTTAGTGAGACACTTTTATCTTTCATCTCATTGACAATCCTCGCTTTCACAGTGTTGTACTGTAGCATGATGTTGCTCCAAAGTGTAGCATGTGACGGGATCTTATAGCCTGGCTCGAAAAACTTCATAATGTCCCTGAAGCCTTCTCCGGAAAGGGCAGAAAGTGGTCGAACATCCTTGACGACAAAGTTGATAAGCAAGTCTGTTATCTGCCGTCTTCTTTTGTCCGTAACGGGGCGCTTGGAAAAATCAATAATGCTCGTCTGTCTCTGTCCTGTGCTGACGGCGGTCCGTTGCTCACTGGTGCTGCTAGCATTACTGCTAGTGCTAGCTGTCGGCAGCGGGTGTTTCATTTTTAGGTGGTTGCGCATAGCAGAAGTATTTTTGTTGTACTTTAGTACAGATGTACACAACTGACACTTAACTGTGGAGTTGGTTACGTCTTCTTTGAAGTACTGCCATACATATGAATGTCGGACGTTTTTTGGAGCATTTTGCGGCACCTCGTTCACCTCCATTTTGTTCACGACTAGTTGACTAGGGCCTACAGCGCCGACTAGTGGTAAAGGTAGTCGACTAGTCGATTAGTTGGTGAAACCCCTAACCTGTACTGGTGCTAGTCTCCTGGAAAGCAGCATTATTATACAATCTTGAAATCGTTTTTGTATTTTCTGCCAGCACCCAGTAATTGTATCATGTCTGAAACAGCCATGTCTATGATGTTAAGCTTTGGTTAGCTTTGCAGTGTTGGGAAGCATCAAAGAGAAGGCATTGTAAATCTTTGATGAAAGACACGTCCTGTTTCCTGGGGAACCACAGGTTCCTATGTGGACAACACCGGCACCAGCACCAGCAACAAAAGCGACGCGAACATGGAGCACAGTGATTCCCAAGGGAGTAACGATACTATCAAGATCATGCCTCAGTTTGCTCCGTACTTCAAGCCAAAGGTAACCAATACTACACAAAATACATTCATTTCAGTTTTACAGCTATCCGTCATTTAGCGGCACGACAAGCACATATTGTGAAACCAAGCTTCTGTAGTGAGATGTTCCTCTTGTTCTCCTAGGCAGACCCGTTGAGGGCTCTGCCTCTGTCGAGGGGGGGCAGTGTGGAGAGTCTGCCTGCACGGACACAGTGCCTGACCTCGTCTGACAGCAAGAGAATGAGCGCCGACCTGTCGGAGCTGGAGCCCAAGCTGCCATTTGCACCTGCAGGTAATGCCTAACGTCACACAGCACACGACAACAGGAACAAGAGCGCATCAAAGCAAATGAGTATGCTCCTACCAGATTTTGAAAGAAGCTACTTGTTCAGCAAAGCCATGCTGCAGTAATGTCAGTGCAGTCTTATTGGAATGAGGCCTCAGTCAGTCTTACTCTTATGTGCGTTCATCACTTAGAGGTGGAACTGGATGCCTCACAGAAACACAGGTCTGACCTTGGACACTAAGGCCCATCAGACCCTTCTGTCAGCCATCTCCACGCATTGCAATGTTCTGACGGAAACGGCAAGCTCAATAGTGCCACTGAAATTAAACCTCAGGAGCTCTAAGCATGTGGTTTGATTTGATTTAAGCACACAAAAATGTCAGGTTCCTTTTTGTCTATTTTAATGTTATTCTTTCACAATTGTTGGCCAGTGTAGGGACACAATAGAAAGGAAAGGTCCCAAGTCTAGAACAGGGACGTGCGGTTATGTGGCACGTGCTGTCACCGCTCTGCTGCAATGGCACTCCATGTCAGGTCTTTTTGTTTGTTGCCTTTTTTATTTTTCTGCTGTCCTGTAACTTAATGGTCAGTTGCCAGCTCGTAGATTCCTATTGTGGCCACCAAGTTAGAAATGTGTAGTATATGCCCTCAGCACATAGAAACTGACGGATGCTAAATTGCATATGTTGGGCAATTTGCACAATTATTCTAAGTTGCGTTAATTAGCATTCATTCACATATGCAGACAATAGCAAACTAATAGTTCTGAAGTCCTAGGGGACTCATCACTGCCATTCTTGATCCTGAAATGGATTCAACTTCTTCAATAACCTTAAAAACCACACCCAAATTGTCCAAATCAGCCAAGCCATTTTGTAACTATTGTCTGCATATGCTAATGAACACAACTTATGCTAATTGTGCAAATTGCCCAGCATATGAAAGTTGGCATCCTGCAGTGTCTGTGTGCTGGGGACCCCCACTATATGTTTCTGTCACAACACGTTGGTGTACTCAACATATCACAATAAGACTATGAGCTGACAGCTAGGCTACACATGAATAAGGTTACTGTATGTCCACCATCAGCACCTGCAGTCCTGAGACTGCCGTGTGCAGCTCTGAGCCCACCAGCAGCAGGGCCCTCTGCCTGCTGCTGGTCGGGCTCAGAGGGTAGTGTGGTGCTGCTGGAGGTGTAAGCAGCAACACTCCACGGCGCCGGGAAGGGACGGAGAGCATGCTGCCCTTGCACGTACAATGTATGCTCTGCATGAGAGGGGCCCACATGTCCGGTGCAGCCGTGGCCCCCCAGTCTGTGTCAGTCTGCATGCTCGTTGTGTTCGCAGCTGTATGTGTGTATGTGTGTGTTCCGCAGCACGTCCGCAGTTTAAACGAGGCCATCGTAAAACGGCATCATACGGCACCATTCTGGATGTCCCCAAGATCGTCATCACAGGTACCACTGGACCCCCGGGTTTCCATGGTGACCGGGTGCAGCTGGCTCTGCTTTGCTGGCTTGGGCTGCTGTGCTCTGACATGGAGCTCTCCTGTGTGTCACTCCATACGATGCCAACACAACATTTTATATTCTACAAACATTAATCAGGGTTGGGAGGGTGACTTTAAAAAGTAATCAGTTGCCTAATCGACATAACTACACTGTAGCTATGTTCGTTTGACAAATAAAGAACCTTGAGTTACAATAATTAGTTACACTTCAAAAACATTTATCAGTAACCTGAGTATCAAAATAGAACCTGATTACTTTGTTACTTTTGGATGACCTCAATATCAAATGCAATGCAAATAAAACAGGAGAAATTAAATAACAATAACATGTGTTTTACTTATTTTTTAAGTGCAAATAACAATGTAACTTTTAGAAAAGAAAAAACCAAGACATTTAAGATAATATATAAAAATGTAGTCCAAGTAATAGTTTACAAACTAATTACTACATTAATCCAAAGCATAGACTGATTTGTTGTTTAATAAATCAGGTGTCCACCTACTGCACTATTATTTCTTAGCGTAATTGTAATCAGAAACAGATTACGTAATCTCGTTACATGTAACCGGCACCCCCCCCAAACCTGAATACAGTTGAGCTGGCCCTGGAGTAACACACACGCTCGATGTCTCTGTTTATAGAAGGCAGAACATGAGTTAGTATTCACATCTGGTGAGAAAATAACAACGTGTTCTCAAGTCACGATGTCTTCCCGTCATCTGTGTCACCTGTCAACCAGTGTATAGCATCGGGTCAGGTGACACGGATGAGCTGACCCTCTAACTCATGGCTCTGTCTTCTCCTCCCTCTCTGGCTTTGCAGTGCACCAGTTCTCTGAATGTCCGCTTGTCCTTGCCTTCCATGCATAAAGGACTTTGAGAAAGCTTGGCTACTTTTCTCCCCTCTTGCTCTTTCCACATCCATTAACTTTGACAAAGTCATTCTGATTCATTTCTCTCACATGAGGGTCAAAGCTATTATTACAAGCAGATACGGATGAGAGGAATGGGGACAGCTCTGGATGTCCTGAACAAAAGTGTCTTCTTTGGAGCTGGGTGAGACACTT
Source organism: Pseudochaenichthys georgianus (assembly GCF_902827115.2). NCBI lineage: Eukaryota > Metazoa > Chordata > Actinopteri > Perciformes > Channichthyidae > Pseudochaenichthys > Pseudochaenichthys georgianus. The sequence goes on from NC_047526.1 coordinate 4,289,948, forward strand.
TATCTGTGGCCGGTTGTATCCACTGATAAGGAGGTTAAATGAGGCATGTTGTTAACGGTAGGGAACATCATCGCACGTGGACACCCGGTCTTTACCAAGCAAATCCATCATTGGTGGTCATAAAGGAGGGGTGTAACGGGATGTCAAATGCACAGTTCTAAGGTATAAACAAAACGATGCAGAAGATAAAATATATATATCTTTTAATGTAAATGATAGATAATTGGTTATTTATTTCACCTCTGCCACATTGCCTCTTCACAGTTTCAAAGACTCACCGCTTGTCACACATGGAAGAGGAACTTTCCACAGTATTTTGAGATCTCACAGCAACAATACTGCCGTGACATGTCTCTGTGCCAAAGCCGTGAAATGCTTTTTATTATTGCATTTTCAATCTGCACTTCCTGTTTCCATTTCAACATAAAGCCTTCCAGGGTTTTCGTAATTAATAAAGTGTTTGCAGGACAGTGTTGTGAAAGGGAGGTTACTTGCACACTTCAATCCATGAATATAAAGCCAGCCAGCATTATGAAAAGCAGCGCTGCCCGTGTGACACCACACACACACCTGAGAGACACCACACACACACCTGAGAGGCGTGGCACGAGTGATGCAAACAAGTCCAACACTCACAACACACACATATCCTGTCCTTCTGCCAAAGCTGCCAAGAAGAATTCTCTCTCGAATGTGTTCCTCGTACATTAGGCCGAGGCTAAGGTACAATATATTAGTGACACACAAACTGAAGAAAGTCTCATATTAAAGAAACATCTGGAACTGATGCATGTACCGTTACCCCCCTGCCAGTGAGCAACAACTGGAAACACGTTTTCACTTCATTTGATTTAAAATGCATTTATCTGAATAAAAACTAAATCAGAGAATATACAAATTCAATATTGTTTCATGAAAAATGAATTCCAAGAGACAGATTGTGTTGGTATGTGGTGATTCTTTTAGACGGAGTCTGTAGTAAGCCTAGTGTTAGTGGAATGCACCTGATGTGTTCGAGGTCGTGTAGAGGTCGGGGAAGAGGAACAAAAGTGCAACCCACATGACTTGATGTTGAATATTGCTATAGTGTAGGAACTATGTATGCCTTATGTGTGTTTGTGTTTCGGCTTCAGTAGAACATCTTATACTGTAGATTGAGACATATAAGCACCATCGAACTCAAAAGCACTTGGATTTATGATCAATAAATAATGCTGAATGTTTAGTTGCATGTATAGTAATACACTGTAGTCCTACTATCACGGCATGCATCTGGGCATGAACACATTTAAAGATGTTAAAGTACTTAAAGTAAACAGATGGATAATTGGTTTACATACACCCAACTCAAAAGTCAATGGTTGTGTCATGCACATAAAATACAAACAATTGCAAAAAAAAAAGACTTTGCAATCAATCAAATATTATATATATTTACCCAACTTAAATATAATGCTATTAAGTAACATACTTATATTTCTAGTGACCAGACATAAAGAAATAATGATACATGTTATGTGATGTCATGACTTCTTTGATGCAAGTGCTGCTACATCGAGTCAGGCCAAAACTTCAGACCAAATGAATCAAGAAGCCAGATTTGGAGTTTGACATGTGTGGTACGGGGATGTGTGTATGTTTGCAGTTCACTGTCCGTGTGGCGGGATGCTTTTAGCGCTGTGGTCATGGTGTAGCCATGCCACAGCACATGTTGACAGACCAGGACCTACAGGGTTACATCAGTGCAGCTGTCCCTGTGACGCTCGCTGAGCCTGGATATCTGTTGAGCAAACATGGGCACCAATCTCCCACCATCACTATCTGCCATCTCCACTGCTCTCACCCTCTGTCCTCTGTTCATCCTGTCCACAGCCACATGCGAGCCTCAGAGACGGCGCTCGGTGCAGGATCTGCCCGGCATCTGCTCAGAGTCCAGCCAGGTAAGACCAGGCCCGCTGCGGAGGGGTGTGCTAAGACAGGGAGGGTCACTCGGTCTGTGTGTTGATGTTTATGTCCTTGACTATACCTTACTTATGTAGGGCAGAGTTTCTCTCTAGAGGGGTTTTAACATTGTTCTACAGAAAAGGGGATGTATGTGCACAGATCTAACGTACGTACCCAGCCAGGCTAGATTTTAATTTGTTTGAAAGTCAATTTCCATCCAGTTATGGACAGAGGTGGAATAAGTACTCAGATCTTGTACTTAAAGGTGGGGTAGGTAAGTTTCAGAAACCGGCTCGAGATACACTTTTTGTTATATTCCATGGAATGCTCTTAACATCCCGATAGCAATGAATATCTGAAGTGCTTTGACAAAAGATCCATAAATAAATGTCATCTGTAGAAGCTGTAATACTGTAAAAAGTACAACCAATCCGTTTAGCCGGGCCGGCTTGGATTGGATGGCCTACCTGCCTGTCAGCCTTCCATCGGGGCACAAACTTATCTCGTGCCCTCATTGGTTCGTGTGTGTTGGAGGAGGGGCTCTATAAGGAAGTGGCAGATTTTCTCCGGTTGTGTATTTTCAAATTCTAGCGATCTCGAGCCGGTTTCTCAAACTTACCTACCCCACCTTTAAGTAAAAGTACCAGTGTATTAATACTCTGTTAAAAGTAACAGTCCTGAATTCAAAAATGTTCCTCAAGAAAAAGTACAAAAGTATTGGCATCAAAATATACATAAAGTTCCTAAAGTAAAAGTAGTCATTGTGCAGATCGGTCCAAGGGTATTTATTTCAGAATATTATTTCAGAATAATATATATGATATGCAAAAATTGTACTTAAATACAGTACTTGAGTAAATGTACTTAGTTACTTTGCACCACTGGTTACAGACATAAGGATAGGACAGTTAGCATTAGTATAGAGAGTGAAACATGGTAGATCATTGGATGTTGCACCTGTGCGTCAGTGAGTGGGAAGTGATCGCTGAAGGATGCTGGCTGCACTTAGAACCCTGCTATGTGTTGTTCTGCTTTGCACAACAGACGAGTCATGTATGTGAAACATGTCTGACTGGGTCTCCCTATCGTTCCCTTGGAGATCAATCATCCAGTGGTTGGAACTATTGCCTTAAATTGCAAGACGTCTGCGTGGCTGCACGGCACCACCATCTTAATATGCAGTCTTTACTTTTGTGTGAAACAAATATCATTTTTGTAATACTTTAAAAAAGGTATGGAAAAAGGCTTTTCATAAATCCAATTGCTTCCTTTACAATGAGCGAACACATTGAATGTTTGACAGTAGTTGTATGAGTAGGGCTGGAGTCCTCCTTCGTTCCATCGCAAATGAAGTCAAATAATGAAAAGTGTCACCGTGGGAAAGATAACCACAAGAGTGAATTACAGTACATCGGTCTCGTGGTGCGTTGTAGGGCTGTGCAATTAATCGTATTTTAATCGCGATTACGATTTTGGCTTGCAACGATTACAAAAACAACGTAATCGAAATAAAACGATTATTTTTATTTAAAAAATAAAAAAGGAATTATTTTTTTATTGTTTTTTCAGTTGAATTATACTTACAGTTCAGGTTAATAAACTCTTAAAAACATACGGTTCACTTTTTTATTTCCATAAATGGATGTTTTCAAAGTAAATGGATAATCGTTTTTAATAATCGTGATATCAATTATTGACCAAAATAATCGTGATAATGATTTTTGCCATAATCGCCCAGCCCTAGTGCGTTGTTTGATCAACGTGTTAATCCCTCGCTTAACGCAATACAGAAACAACAGAGTCGCCATCTCTTGGACAGCTGGACGATGTCTTGCTGCTCTTTGTGAGGCTACACACATCCAGCATGGGGAGAGTGCGCTGCTCACGTCATTTTGCAAAAGCAGGTCTCTTATTGGCTAGTTAGCTGCAGCTCATCGAGCAGTTCAAAGACAGACAGCGTATCAGCATGGGTCGGTCGCTTTAGATGCTCAATGTGCAGAACCAGCGTGATCCGCCATTATGAGCTCAGAACCGTCTCATCATGCACACACGCACACAAATGTGTTCCGTTTCATATACTTGTAAATACAATCCAAATACAGAAACAAGTTGTACATGTGTTTTTGATCCTCACATATTAGTTTTCCGTTTAAAACCCCTGAACCTGCAACACAACCCGCTTCCTGTGCACGGATCGCTTTGCATTCGTGTGTGGGTTTTTTGAGACTCCCCTGACGCTCAGCCGACTCGTACTTGTAATGTGTTCTATCTATAGCCAATCAGATGTCTCCGTCATTCTAAACCAATCACATGAGCGCGCCCCCACGAGGGTAGATGTCTTGCGTTCATGACACTTCATACACGCATTTTGCACAGTCCGGAGCTGGGTTTCCGCGGACAGAATTTATTTTACCGGACACATTTGAAACTTACCGCTCATGTTCCAATAATAAGAATTAGAATTGTGTAGCAGAGTTTCCGTTAGCAGGTAATCACCGGACTATGACCGGATATGGATAATAAGACGGGAGTAACGGATCCTCTCTTTTCCTCTCTCCTGACAGCCCGTCACTTTCTCATGCAGCTCGCTAAAACTTCACTCGGTTTATGTTCATATCGATCAGATCCAGCTCTCCTGGTCGGCCTTTATAGAGAGCACCGATCAAACTATTACGAGTGAATATCGGCCGATAATGACCGGCGGGGCTCCCCCCCCCCCGTTGACAGGTCACTGTCTAGCCCTGGCTTCGTAGTGCACGGATCGATCAGGCTAAGCTAACCTGTAGCTGCTCCCTCCACACTCACAACAACTTCATACAGACATAAATAAAGCAGCTGTATTCGCCACACAGGAAACACACATTTAAAACGGTTGTGCCTGCTGTTTTTGTGAACACACAAGCATTCATCAATGGTTTGGAAAGTGGTGCTGTACTGAGAGTGGACTGGAGGTGTCCTGACACCAGGTCCAGGCTCCATGGTCCTGTCAGCTCCCGACTGCGCAAAATGCGTACATGAAGCGCTACGTCATGAACGCAAGAAATCTACCCTCGTTCGGGCGCGCTCATGTGATTGGCTTAGAATTGAGGAGCCATCTGATTGGCTATAGATAGAAACAAGTACGAGTCGGCTGACCGTCAGGGGAGTCTCAAAAAACCCACACACGAATGCACAGCGATCCGTGCACAGAAAGCGGGTTGTGTTTGCAGGTGCAGGATTTAAACGGAAAACAAATATGTGAGGATCAAAAATACACATGTAAAAGTTGTTTCTGTATTTGGATTGTATTTACATGTATATGAAACGGAACACGTGTGTGTGCATTGAAAAACACAAGTGTGGATCCTTCTGTGTGCATGTGTGTGTTATGAGACGGTTCTGAGCCCGTGCTCATTGCTTGGAGACGACTGTACAGTTAACGGCAGACATGAGTTACTGTCTCTCATGCTGGTACAGCTGTCAATCAAAGGTCGCCATGAGGCCAATCATTTTAAATAACACTTATTTTACATTCTAAAAAGGATTGGTGGTGATTTCAGTTGGACTGGAATAGATGTGATCATAACTATTACCAATGTTCTTTGTGTAATTCTCAACAAAAAGCTGAACTCTGCGAGCACCCAGTCGAAGGAGGGTATTGTATCGTAACTCTCCTCCTGTCTTGCGGGTTCTTGACTGATGCCATCGTCTCCCATATTTGATGCCATCTTTGTCGAGATGGGAGACAGAGTTCCACAGGATGACATGTGTTTGATATGTCAGCTCCAAGAAGATGAAGACATCCGTGCGCTCTGCTCAAACACCCAGCCTCGAACAGGACCCCTGCTTCAGAGGAGTCCGCCTGCGTTCCCAAACATTAGTCTCCGTGTGTTTGGGAGGAAACTCCCACCGCTGAGCATCAAAGGCTCATTGAGAGTTCCCCATAACGGCTCTGTACAGAGAGAAGACGGATCGTGCTGTTGAGCCCGTGGGTCCATTGCTCCGTCTGACGGCACCGCTCATCATGGAGGGGTGTTGGTGTGAGTGGCTTTGTTATCATGTTGCCTCTCTTCCATATGGAGAGTCGCTCTGCACCACTGTGTGGCCGGTTCAGCTCAGAGTCAATTTGGAGTTTCTCTGAATACAAAAAGTCTAAAATCCTGTTGCATTTTAGACTTTAGAATGTTCATAGTTTGGTTTGTCATTATTATACATCTTTTTTTTGGATGCATTGTATTTGAAAAATTGACTTATGTTCTATTGTGTGTGGATAATATCCAACATGGCGTACATTCCTCCATTGCGTGTTGCAGATGTGGTTTGCCACCTGCAGGCTCTGAGCTTGACACGCCTTCTTCTGAGAGCCAGCATCTTTCTTCACGTGTGACCGCGTGCCATGTCGCGCCCCCGCCTGCCCCCCTGCCCCCTTGTCCTGAGCCCTTTCTGTGCGGCCACTCGGGTCACTTCAAGATGAACAGAAAAGTGCCACTGATGTTACCGTAGAAATCAGACTGACTCCGCGGTGGCTCTCAGACAACACGGTCAGAACAAAAGCCCAGAAGCCGATCCGTTTGAGCAGGTCGGCTGATGTTGCTGCCATTTCACGTGGTGCTTGTATCAGCGGGCGAGGGCTCTCAGACTGAGCAGTGAAACTCATTCAAGCAAAGTCTGGGAGCAGATATCTTGCAGTTGGTGAAAAACGTAGTCAGACAAATATGCAGAAGCCCAAATGGAAAAGGAGAAGATAGTCTGTGATCCAGTGTCGAGACATCCTTGAGATAAAGACATGAAACGGAAAGCTCTGGCAGTGGTTTCTGTGGAGAAATGTGCAGTCAGCTGCAGATATCTTCCGTCAGCTGGTGTTTGACTTCAGAAGAGGAACTTCAGCTGTTACACATCATTGAGATGTCCCACCTTTTAAACGCCAGTCCTGTTTCCCACTGTGACACTGAGCTGTCGCTCTCCAACAGCATCACGTTGATGGCATGGAGTCTGTCGGAGACATTCTCCTCCTCAGCTCACGGCACAGACACGGTTCCTTTTCTTCTGGAAGCTCTGTTTAGCCTCCAGGTGTGCGTGACTCGAAGACTGCTTTGCTTCCTTCTTCTTCTTTCGTATAACGTTAGATGTCCAACTCGGTGTCGTGTAGCCATGCCCGCATCTCTGGTCCTAGGTGGAAGAGGCTGGCTTCCGAGGGTGGTCTGTATAAGGGGCAGATGGTGATTATATGGACAGCGGTCTGCTCAGGGTCACCGCACTCGCATGCCGCACTGTCCGCCAAGCCCCACGTCTTCATCGAGGTTTTAAAGCGACCGACCCCAGTTCGCAGACGGTTCAGAGCGGTCCTCCAATGGTGCCATCTCCTGGGTCCCAGATGTAACGGTGGATTCGGGAGGGCCCGGTTGACTCCCACTCCTGCTTCCAAGCTGCTGCCAACCATGCATCTCTGGAGATGTCCTTTGCTTCCTGTTTGAATGTGTGTGTGTGTGTTCTCCTGCAGGGGAGCAGGAACAGCAGCCGCTCCTCCAGTCCCAGTGTGAGGATGATGCCCCCCGATAAGACCAGCAGCAGAGGGTACTTCTGCCCCGATGACCCCACAGGTGATTAGTAGAGTCAATGATCAAATATCACAATTTCACCCAACAATGTTTTTCCCAACATTTACTTACACTTAACTTAAATGTGTTTAGAGTAAGTGTTTTCCGCTTTCGAACAAGACAACACTCACATCCTACTTTGTAATCATTGTACACATAAAAGGATGAAGATGCGTGACTCGATGTCTAATGCTCGTACTGTGGCCCGTTCAGGCCACTGCTTGGTTCTCATTGTGAAACAATTATTTGAAACAAATAGTTAAAAGCCTGCATAGATTATAAAAGCAATACTTAAATGAAATGCAGTTAAATCCCAGATCAAATGTTTAGTGATTGTAATGTAAGGATGGATGTCTGTTCCCTTGTCCTAAACATGTGTCCATGTTGAAGTTCCAAACGGAGCTATATGATGAAAGAAAGGTGACTTGATCCAACAATAGAGTATCTTATAGTTATGTAAGTAACAAAACAAGCGCGCCCCAACTTCTGTATGGAACAAAAGATATGCTCCACTAAAAGACATAGGCGTCACTTTATCACGGAAACAGCTGGAACCTGTGCGTGGAGTAGTACACACGCACCTGTTCTTTTCCACTAACGGATTGGGTGTGAAAGACCCCCCCCCCAGGAAGCTTCTTTTTTTTAAATGTTTTTATTGGAAGCAATTACACCAACAAAACAACAGAGCAGTGTCACAGATAACTTCCATTCATCCATTTTCCCCTGTCGTTTTATCCCTCCCACAATCCCACCCAAAGGAGAACACTTCTCAGTACACAAAATGAAAACAGTACAAAATACATATAACAAATACATAAGTATGGAAATTTAAAAAAAAAATAAAAAAAGGGGGGGGGGTGGCTCAGTCGTCACAGTCAGGCAGGGATGTCAGAGATTCAATATGATTTAAGAAAGGTCTCCACGTTTTTTCAAAAGAACTTAAGGAACAGTTGAGGGAAAACCTAAGCTTTTCGAGTTTAATGGACAGTAACATTTCTTTCACCCACCTGCTATGAGATGGAGGTTGAGCGTGTTTCCAATTGAGGAGTATAAGTCGCCTGGCTAACAGGGTGGCAAAGGCTAGAACAGTCTGTATAACTTTAGAGGTAACAGGCTGCAGGGGGGCACCAAACAAGACCAAGAGAGGATAGTAGTATTATATGCTGTGCTAAGAGTTTTGAAGACATCGGACCAGAATGTGGTGAGCCTAGGGCAGAGACAGAACATATGGGAATGATTGGCTGGGGATTGTTTGCACCTATTACAAGAGTCAGTTACATTGGGGTAAATCCGAGAAAGCCTCAAGTTAGTGTAGTGAACTTTGTGCACCACTTTACACTGTATGAGGCCGTGCCTTGCACAGATTGAAGAGGAGTGAACCAACCGTAAAACTTGTTGCCAATAATCATCGGGCAGTGTGATTCCAAGCTCCTGCTCCCAAGAATCCCTGGGGCCGGTCGCTGGGCCGTCAATAGCAGAACTGATAAGGCTGTAAATGCTAGAAATTAGCCGCTTTTGTTCGGGATCAAGCGCCACTAACAAGTCCACCAGGGTTTCTGGGGGACGACTCGGGAATTTGGGGTTCTGATTCTGGACAAAATGCCTCGTCTGAAAAAAACGAAATAGGTGGGTTCTAGGCAGGTCGAATTTCTTCGAGAGCTCCGGGAAGGACATAAAAGTCCCCTGGTTGTAGAGGTCCCTAAATGTGGTTAACCCTTTGTCAAACCAAGTCCGAAAGGCCATATCGGTGCAAGAGGCAGGAATAGGTGATTATTTACTTTTTGAATCAGAATACCTTTATCCGTGCGGGTCTACCAGGGGGCCATGATGGTATTTTGTTAACAGTTTTTTATGAAAAAGGGGCCACTCCTGTTGGTCACCCGGGAGATTATTCCTGAGGAGAAGTGTGTGGACTGCCAGCACTCTTGAAGATAACCCCCCCCTCCCCCCTCTGATTCTCTGTCCTCAGACACAAACGGCTCAGACAACTCCATTCCCATGGCCTATCTGACTCTGGATCACCAGCTGCAGGTACACCCCCCCCCTCCAGCACACGGCACCACCTGAAACTCATTTGATTTTTAATAACTGAAATATTGTCAGCATTGCATCAGCTCTCACTGTGGCGTTCCCGCCTCACTCCCAGGAAGCATTGAAGGACATTGTAAATGACTTCATTATGAAGGGATTACCCCGGACATCTCTGAGCTCTCTGCTGTGTTCTTATCTGCCCAGACTATACACAGCTGATATAGTGTGTGTGTGTGTGTGTGTGTGTGTGTGTGTGTGTGTGTGTGTGTGTGTGTGTGTGTGTGTGTGTGTGTGTGTGTGTGTGTGTGTGTGTGTGTGTGTGTGTGTGTGTGTGTGTGTGTGTGTGTGTGTGTGTGTGTGTGTGTGTGTGTGTGTGTGTGTGTGTGTGTGTGTGTGTGTGTGTGTGTGTGTGTGTGTGTGTGTGTGTGTGTGTGTGTGTGTGTGTGTGTGTGTGTGTGTGTGTGTGTGTGTGTGTGTGTGTGTGTGTGTGTGTGTGTGTGTGTGTGTGTGTGTGTGTGTGTGTGTGTGTGTGTGTGTGTGTGTGTAGCCTCTCGCTCCCTGTCCCAACTCCCAAGAGTCCATGGCCGTGTTTGAGCAGCACTGCAAGATGGCGCAGGAATACCTGAAGGTGCAGACTGAGATCGCCCTGCTCATCCAGAGGAAGTAGGTCCAGCCGCTCCTTCTGATCCACGCAGTGTTCAGTGTTGAGCCCCTCCAGTTGACCTCTAAGCACAATAACCGGCCCCCCCCCAGAGAAGTGTACAGAACGAGGAAAACTATCACGGGCTCCAGAAAATCTAAAAAATATTTGTTTCTCTAGTTTTACATTGAATAGCTGTATGTTTTTAAATAAAATTAACTTTTTGGTTTTATTCTTTAAACCACTGACATTTATTCTAAATAAATGTAATTTATTTGAGAGTTATTTGCCAAAAAGCTGCATTGTCTGTGGTGTAAAACCACTGCATCTTTTTCCTTATTTTGACCAAGGAAAATAAGTTTAAATTCATATTTCCAAATACTACAATACTCGTGTTTTGACTTGGGAAAGGTGAAGTTGTACATTGGTAAATAATATTAGGCTGCTGCTGACTGTTTTGTGTGCACGTACTATCGAGTGGTTGTGTCGTTAGTTATTGACCTGTAACAGTTGGACTGATGCCTTCAAACATATATATTCTAGCCGTAAAGAAACCCTTTAATGACTGGAGGGTTAAAGAGGGTGGAATCACATCCGCAATGTTTTATTTTGTATCTTTTAAAACGTAGAAGTCGATAAATGCCACGCAGCAATTGAAGATTCAGAATAGTTTTGATTACAAGTAGGGTTACACAAGCGATGAGTGAGCTCGGTGTAGATGGCGCACACACAGCAAGAAGAAACCCTATCGATGCAAAGAGGAGAGACGTACGCTATTACAAAAACTATTTGAAAGACTTTTGTAACAAATAAAGACAATATGTAAGAAACTGAGTGCGGTCAAATAAAATAGGAAATATGAAAGTGGAAGAAAGTCCGTCTAGTGCCGGAATGTGGGTCTTGTTTCAAATTGAGAAGATAAACAATTGATGTCCTGATGTGGTGATCTGTAAGTCAGGTGTACGCAGGAGAGGTAACGTTTCTACATGTGTCCCTGCGCAGGAAGGAGCTCATCGTCGAACTGGACCAGGACGAGAAGGACCAGCAGAACACGTCCCGTCTGGTGCAGGAGCACAAGAAGCTGCTGGAGGAGAACAAGAGCCTGTCCACCTACTACCAGAAGTGCAAGAAACAGCTGGATCTGATCCGGGTGCAGCAGCAGAAGAGACAGGGCACGTCCTGATGAGGCGGAGACAAACGGACTCCTACCCCCCCTCCCCTGCCCCCCCCCTCCTCCTCACCCCAGCAACAGAACACTACCCACCCTCATGCATCTCTCACTCACTCACTCACTCACACACACACACACACACACACACACACACACACACACACACACACACACACACACACACACACACACACACACACACACACACACACACACACACACACACACACACACACACACACTGTGCTGTCGGAGACCTGCACTGTGTCCTGCATGTTGAAGACCCTCGCTCCGGTGGGGCAGGAAGTGACGTCCTCTGAACATTTGCACATCCTCACAGTGTGTTCGGTGAGCGCAGACCAAACAATCACTGCCCCCCCCCCCCCCCCCCCCCCCCCCCTCTGATGAGCGCGTCCACATGTTTGCTCCGGACAGCCGCGCCGTCGTCCACGATGTGAAAACCAAGACGCAGGCTGCTCAGTGAACAATGTGCAGGGTCCCTGAGGAGGTTTGGGCGCATGGATTCCCTCGTATGCAAACCCCCCACCCCTTAAGTCAACACATGTGTCTCCAGCTGTGTTCTAATCGTGAGCATGAGCCACCTGGCGTGGGCCCCGCAGGCCTTGAGGCCAGAGGCGTGTACTTCCTGTCTCTGATGAAGCAAAGCTGGGGTTTGTGTAGCCCAGCTCCTCGTGCTGTTCAAACTACTCCCGGCTCCCAGAGCGACGGCGGACCCCCTCTCCACTTCTGTTAGCGTGTCGATGTTTTCGTCTTTTCTATCCAGTAGTTCACTTTGTATGATAGATGTATGATAGCTCTTGTGGCATTTTTGCGCTAGGGAATATTGTATCTGGCGGGGGATGCCCTTGCGGACAAATAGAGCAGCGTATACCTCCGTACTGTCTCGTTTGTTTTTAGTTCACATGGTGCCTTAGAAGTTGCCTGCATTTTAAGTGCTTGTTTTATTTGACATGTCGTGGGGGTAAAAGAAGAGGATATGTTTTAACGGGCTTCTCGGAGGGGGTGAGAAGCGTCTATGATTTACTCTAAAGAATGCCTTTTCTTTTCTTGGTCTCATATCCCACGAATACTTTTGCACAATCAATCTAGCTTTGTCTGGTCATGTACACTTTTTATTTCTCATTTAAACTCATTTTAAAATAGCAAGACTTGACGAGTCTTACTTTGAAATGTGTTTGTGTGCAGGAGTAATCCTGATCATGGCTTTAGCACACACCACAGTATGGCAGTGATGAAGGCATTATGAAATAAACTGAATGCTGAAAAGACTCACTTTTCCTCGTGTCTGTTTGACCGTTCTGCTTCACTTAACAGCGTCTCCATTGTGTGTACGGCCAGGTCCTTCATGGAGAGGCGAGTAGGAACTGCGTGTGACGATGATAGAAGAAGGTCCTCACTAAATGATCATTATATATCGATTACCCGCCGCATGTGAACTTGTGAAGATGTCTTATTTCCCTGCATGTGTCGATGATGAACTAAGAATCCAAACATGCAGAAAAGTCTTGCACTACTTCTCTGCTGGTACCGTTTGTGCAGAATTCCTAAAAAGTAAATGTGTTATGGAGAAGGATGATTTGGAGCCGAGCACACGGTGAAATGTACTCTCTTTTTAACCAATTGTCCAATTGCAAAGGAGCACATGTGATATTCACGTGAAGCCTGACGGAAAACAAGTGGACACGAGGTGAGTCGGTGATGGATAAATGCTCCTTGTGTTGAGAAAGCACTCCTTAATTAAAGCCACAGATGGGTTAAAATGCTGATTCACTGCAGAAATAGGTTTTAATAAAATATTACGTTTCCCTAAAAAAACCCCGTAATTTCTTGTTCAATCAAGGCATCAAATGAGTGTTCTTTTATTCATCTTAGTAATGTATTTGATGTATGTTTGCAAACTCTACCGTGTGCTGCTCCCCCAGACAGCAGTGCCCCCCTCAGCCAGCAGGGGGCGCTGAGCCTCCAGCAGAGGAGCCGTTTCTCTCAGACAAAGAAGCAGACATCCTCAGTATATCAATGGCTGGGATCAAAGTGAATCCTTATGATGTCCTGCCGACCAGCACGACCTACTTTACTGACGTGTGAACACTGCGGATGTGTCTAATGCAGAAACGGATCCGTTACATCAGCCGTCTGGCCTCCAGGAGGACGAGCTGTTTGACTGTTGGCTGTAAAAAGAGCTCCGGCTCCTTCTGGTTTACATCTCAGGTTTAAAATGATCTTAGCTTTTCTGCTGACAAAGGCTTCCGTTGCTTCCTGTGTGTTTGAAGTCGATAGCTAAATGGGGAACAATGAGTCACTTGATGGTGGAGGAATGATGTCATGTTCCCTCTGCAGCAGCAGGTAGTGTGTGTGGTGCGGCCTGCCCTCCCTGAACTGTGGAAATAAGGAAGACCGCGGATTGTTGCCAGCTTTGTCCTGAGCCCTTTTGTTCTCAGGAGGACCTGCAGTGTGTGGGCTGCGAGGGAAGGGTGTGTGTGTGAGGAAGGAAGGAACATGTCCATTTCACTGTGTCAGCTTTCATTTCCACAAGCACTGATGAAACAACAATGTCGTCTTGTAACACCTGTGTAGCTGGATTTGGTTCTAGTAGTCTAGGTCAAATCTATAATTGTATGACTAAAAATCACCCAGCGAATCAAAAACTGTTAAAGATAACACTGAAAGAAACTGAACCGTTGACTGTAATCAAATGTATTATGTCAATAGACTTAACATAACTGGATTAGGTTAGTTGAAACCTAATATTGAACCCAATATTTTTTATTTGAACTTGATATTATTGCTTTCAGATAACCTTATACAACGTTTCAGTTTGTTCAGTGTAATCTTTAACCGTTTTCTCTGGGTTTATGTAGATCTGTTTAACTCCCTTTCTAATATTTTCATTCAAGTGCATTAGTGATTGTTGGGCTGTAATGTCATCCCCCTTCCCATAGCGAGGGAAAGTTGTTGCACTTGGAAACCTGTGAGGGCTTTAGATTTTATCCATAGCATGGTAGCCATGGAAACTGGGTGACATAAATAGGCTAGCAGTGGCAGAGAGAGATGTTGCCGTTTTTAATAATGGACAGAATTTGGGTCATAAAATCTTGCATGTTGGTCTATAAACTGTGTCGTGTGCCAGTTAGGATCCCATTAATCTGCAGCAGTCCCTGTTGGTGTTCGACGAGTCCGCCCCCCCCCCCCCCACTTCCAATTCTCTGTTTACTACACTTCATGCATTATGTAATTACACACTGCATGTTAGATACAGTAACAGTGTAAGTATGCTAATTGGGATCAATAATTAATTTGTTATTTGGAACTCCCTCATTCATGATTTCACCACGGGTATAGAGGGGCACTAATGAGGCTGGGGGGGGGGGAGTGAGCAGCTGCTGCTTCTCTGATGCAAAAACTAGTAGCAAACGCTTTTCTAAAGTAAACGATTCATTTGAATGGACTTGTGAAGAGAAGATTAACCTCCTGTGATTTGATAGGGGAGAAAGGTGTTCATCCTGGGGGGGGCAGGTATGACTCAGTGATTACATCTCCACTCCACACACTGAGGGCAGGGGGCACCAAACACACACTGAGGGCAGGGGGCACCAAACACACACTGAGGGACAGATTTAAAACCGTTATAAACAGTCTTTAAAATGACGTTTCAAACCTTAAATGATGTGTGCTGTCCGACAAGTGTCTCAAGCAGCTGGATCAGAGCACTGACGTGAGGAGAGATACAGCTGTGAGACTAAGCTATTAGACTGTTGAACTGCTGAGCTCTGAAGCGTCACCACTCACTTTCTGTGTGTTCATCATTACATTACATTTAGCTGACGCTTTTAACCAAAGCGACAATAAGTGCGTTCGACCAAGAAGATACAACCTTGAAGAAAAGTACATCAGGCTTCATAGAGCAAAAACATTTCAAGTGCTACTCAACTGGCTTTAGATAAGCCAGCCCTTTATTAGTATATAAGTGCTTTGTTAATAGTTCTATCGCTCGAAGTGGAGTCGAAAGAGATGAGTTTTCAGTCTGGAAGGTGTGTAAGCTATCTGCTGTCCTGATGTCAGTGGGGAGCTCATTCCACCATTTTGGAGCCAGGATAGAAAACCCACGTGTTTCTGCTGATGGGAACTTGGGTCCCCTTCGCAGCGAGGGTGCAGCGAGCCGTTTGGTTGATGCAGAGCGGAGTGCACGTGCTGGGGTGTACGGTTTAACCATGTCCTGGATGTAGGAAGGGCCATCATACTGTTCATTATAGTCCTCATATCCCAATACTTATATATTATTACAGTAAACTGTATTTATTCCACTCTTCAGTGTTTAATTGTATATTTAGTTTCATCGTATTCTATTTTTATAAGTGCATCTATTTTTCATTTGTTCATCTCACTTGAACCATTTTCAGTATTTGATGTCTCTTGTTTTGTACGTGTTATTGTATGGTGCACTGTTCGTTCATCGGCAACAAATACGCTGTAGCTATTAAGCATATGACCAAAACAAGCCCTTTGAATCTTTAAAGCTTCCCTCCCCTCTCTTATTGGAGGTTTTAGGTCTGAGTCGAAGTGTCACTAGTGTAAGTCAATTGCTAAAAGACCTGTATGCATCCATGTGCAAACACATGGATGCATACACATATGCAGGTTAAAGGTAACTGGGTAATAAAACAAGGTACAGTTCTATACATGCTGCAGAATTACAATGAAAAAGTTAAAGAATATCAAGACTGATCGGGACAACATACTAATTATATATTTGAAAAATGTCCAAAATATAGAAATTGAAAAAACATATTACTTCATGGAAATCCATTCGTTTGTTGGTGCCCCATGCAAAGTACGACATGTATGGCTTTCCAAACTTGGACAATGGACTTACTTCCATTTAAAAGAACATGAAAGGAAACGCATGTCATGGTAGCTGGACAATAAATAAACCTTTATTTTCTGAACTAGTTGAACTGCAAAAAAACATCTAGAGGAAGAATACATTAAAAAAAGAATCTAATTAAGAGTCTAAGAGTTTAATAAAGACAGCTTGATTATCACAACAGTATTATTGTATATTTGTTTATGTGGATCTGATGCTGCAGAGCCGTGGCTCGGAGGTGAGACTTCTCTCTGAGTCACGGTGAGATGATCTTCTGCCCTCAGGTTCAGGATTGAATGAGTGGGAAGTGATGAGAGCCGCTATAAATGAAAAAAAAATGCCCACTGTTGCTGCGTCAGCAACTTCCTCACACCTCCTGCAGGCACGTCCGACTGAGATACAGACACACATACACATCCCACACTTCGGCCTGGACAATCTGACACTCTCCAGCTAGTCCACGCTCCGCTCATGTTCCAATCAGGACTCGAACTGGTTCCCAAGTCTCAGGTACTGTTGCCCCCAAAACCCTGCACTGCCCGGGAATGGAACCAGGGTCTCTAGAACTGGATACCTTGCATGACACCACTACACCAGCAGCACACTGTGAAACATTGACTTTAATCAAAAGTATTTTCAACTAATCTATTATGTTAGTTGAAAGCAATAATATTAAGTTGAATCTCGTATATTTCTTTATTTAAACTTGATATTATTAAACCTAATACAGTTGTGTGAAATGTGTTACATTTAATTAAAGTCAACGTTTACATTTGGACAGTGCGGTTATGTCTGCATCATGCGCGTCAAATCAGAATTCCTTTAGTCCTCCCAAAGAGGGGAAATGGACTTTGTAACATCAGTATAGATAGAAATGAACAATACAAATAGCACACTATTGGGGAGGAGCCACGGGCACTGAGGATGTAAGACGTGTTTCTCCGCTGCTCCTGAGAATGTGACTTCATTTCATAAATCCTGCACAATTTTGGTATTTTATTGTTGAAATGAAATAGAACATAAACTAAGGATTCGTCGTACGTGACTTTTGTTAACCAAAACAACCGAAATGTCTTCTTCTCGCCAAAAATCCGAAGCACAGAGGAGGCCGCAGCAAAACCTCGCCTTTGCCTGACCCGGCTAACGCTACTCGAGGGGTGGCTGAAGCTAACGCACTCGATGCCGAACTTTTACAAAGTATGATGGACTCCCTGAAAGCCGACATTTTTGGCAAAGTTGACTCTTTGTCTTCCAGCGCACGCTCCGAGATTACCTCTGTCCGAAAAGAACTAAAAGAGTCAATAGGACCATTACAAGCTAAAGTCGAGCAACACGGGCAAACTGTGCTTGAGCTTGAACGAGCTGCTACTGACCATAGCGGCCGGATAACGGAGCTGGAAGCTACAGTTAGCAGGCTAACGGCTCAGGCTAAACATGCTGATGATCGGTGCGAGGACCTGGAGGGGAGATCCAGAATGAATAATATTCGGCTGGTGGGCATATCGGAGGGACCTCGTCCTACTGAGTTTATCGCCAAACTACTTCAGGAAATACTTCGCCTGGATGAAAAGCCCCTGCTAGATCGAGCTCATCGTACACTGCGGGACAGGCCCAGAGAGGGAGATGCACCCCGACCATTCGTCGTAAGAGTTCATTACTTTCACATTCGCAATGAGATCCTACGTCGGGCCGGGGAACTGTCTCCCCTCCTCTGTCAGGGTAAGAGGATTTCTATCTTTGCTGACTACACCTCCACCGTCGCTAAAACGCGAGCTGCTTTTGGAACTGTCAAGCGCCAGCTGCACTCATGTCCGGGCATTAAGTTTGGACTTCTCTACCCAGCGGTGCTCCGAATCACGCTGCCGAGCGGAGACACACATCGGTTTGAAGACCCTACAGCTGCAAATGACTTTGTCAATACAAAACTCAAGAAAGCAGTCACTCCAAATGCTGTGTGACGGAGCAGAGCCGGCTCCTTGTCACACTTCTTCTTTTTTTGTTCATGACAACTTGGACTGCATCTCCCAGTAAGTCATTGTAGCTTTCCATGATAATTAGTCACTGACAACATGTCTAAACGTGACGAACGTACTAATGTTCTGTTTATTTTGTGCGTGTTTACTCTTCTTTTACCCAGTCACCTTTCTCTTTGGGTAGCTTGGCTGTGTTAGTAGTAGCCTAGGATGGTAGCTAAGATGGAGCGTTTAGCAATTCCTATAAGGTTTGATCGCCGTGTCTCGCATGGGGAGGCACTTCTGCCAAGGTGGGAGGGAGTAACGTGGTTCTTTTACCACAACGGGTTGTTCTATATTGTGTGTTGTTGTTTTTTGGTTGTTTCTTTTTTGTGTTTTTCGTGTCGGCTTGGTCTATCAACATTGTACATGATGAAATGCTGTTATTCGTTATACCTCATTCTGCTAAATATGTTATATTATGTTTCACTATTTGCCTCTTAAGATGCTTCTATGGTTTCACCTGAATTAATACAACAAGATGGAGAGGGGCTTCAATGTTGTACCTGGAACTGTAGGGGCCTTAACAATCCTGTTAAGCGCAGCAAAGTGTTGCACCATCTCAAGCACCTGGGTGCACAGACAATTTTTCTACAAGAAACTCATTTTAGGGTCTCTGATCAGAGCAGATTAAAGGCCAGTTGGATTGGCCATACCTACCACTCTTCTTTCACGGGCGAAATCTAGGGGAGTAACTATTTTATTGCACAAGTCAATTCCTTTTGTGTGTTCAAATGTGACTGCAGACCAAAACGGGAGGTACTTAATTGTTAGTGGTAAAATTAATTCTACTCCAGTGCTTCTTGTCAATGTATATGGACCAAACTGGGATGACGATGGGTTTTTTACACATTTATTTCCCATTCTACCAGATATATCCTCACATTTCCTTATTTTGGGAGGGGATTTCAACTGCTGGCTGGATCCTCAACTGGACCGATCATCGACCCGAAATTGTAAGCCGTCTAGGTCTGCCAAGGCAATTCAATCCTTTAAAAAACTATTTACCATTTCTGACCCCTGGCGTTTTTTTAATCCCTCTGGAAAGGAATATTAATTTCTCAAATATCCACCACACTTTTACTCGTATAGATTATTTTCTCGTAGACAATAGAATTCTTCCTTCTGTTAAATCAATTTCCCATAATGCGATAGTCATATCTGACCATGCCCCAGTCACTATGAGGATACATTTCACAGGGTGTGATAAAAACCGTGCTCCATGGCGTTTCAATAATCGTTTGCTTTCAAATGAAGACTTTGTGGAATTTGTTTCCGGACAAATAGATCTCTGTCTTAGTATAAACAAAACTCCTGATGTGTCCGCGTCACTGTTGTGGGAGACCTTAAAGGAATGGTCCACTCATTAGATAATTCATCAAAACTTCAGTATTTAGTGAAACATTATGTTTAAACCATACCCTGAAGAAATCAGCGATATTCCCCGGTAAATAATGATTTTATAGCTATTTTTTATCAAGACCTGTATATTCCGTCTGGCCGCCGCCATTGTTGCCATTTTCAGTAGTCACGTGATGGTCGTGACGTCATCCATGCGTTCACTTTGTCAACACACGGAAACATGGTGGAGTATTTCAGTTCGGACTCGTCAGCAGAGGAAGAAGTTTTGACCAATGTGAAGAGATTGGATGGGGGAATTCAGCCATACATATCAGTATCACAATACGACACCCTCTGTCCTTAGTCCCTCACATCGTACAAGGAAAAACTTCTGAAGAAAACCCCCAGTTTAAAGGGAACATGGGAGAAACCTCAGGGAGAGCAACAGAGGAGGGATCCCTCTCCCAGGACGGACAGACGTGCAATAGATGCCGTGTGTAAATTGAAAAGATAATACATTTGCAACATAGGTAGTCCAGATGTTTGGAAATGCATGTGTGTATAATGGGAAGATGATATAAGATACTATATGTATGCATGTAGTACCACCCTTGCTAGCGATTCCCTCTCTAGTTTAGCATACTCAGCTTCATTGTCCCTGGCCATAGAATCACGATTTTATGGGGCCGGAAAAACTGGGGGGAAATACACACTAGCCGGTACTACGCTATATGGAAAGGCCACCAAAAACTGTCCTGGCCTGGACGCTAAAGGACGTTAAAACGGGGCTAGCCGCTGCAATGGAAATGCGCTATAACATACCTTATTCTTACTCCGAGCACTACTTCTGCTCCTCCGTCGCTTCACACTTGCAGAGGGCGATTTCTCAACTGGCCGAACTGGTGTCCTGGTCGGTGATGACACCAGAAAGACCGATGGTACTGCATCTCCATTAAGTAATGGTTGTTCCATAAATCCATGTTATGTTTTACCATACTCTCGGAGTAGTCGTCCGGAAATGTGAAATGTTCGCTGCATACATGAGCCTGTGAATCTCTCGGTTCGGGCCGGCCACATTTCGCTAGCCACTGCCTCCGAATGTACTTCTTACGCTTACCTTTTGGCAACAGATGGAACCGAGCATTCCGTGGATTGTGGCAATATTTCGCGATACAGTGAGGCATATTTGAAGAGAGAAACTACAGTAAATAACATGGAGATCAACGTGTCTTCGAAAACCAAACGCATGGTTTACGTCACGTCCGGAAAATGGCGGCGCCCACAGTGTTGATGTTATTTCGGTATGTAATCAGTTTAAAATCACTGATAATGTCGTCGGATTAAAAAAAAAAAAAGACTGGCAGAGACTGGTCTGTTTTATTGGATGATAATTATTTAAAAATGAGTGTCATGGGCATACCATTCCTTTAAAGGCATACATCAGAGGTGAAATAATTTCTTACAGCGGCTATGAGAGGAAAGTGAGGAGGGAAAGACTTAATAATTTAACGAAACGCATTGCACAGCATTTATTCTGCTTCTCCTTCTCCAGATTTATACAAGGAGCGTCTCTGTTACGTTCCCAATTGGCTAGGGGGATCAAAAGGGAAACGACACGACCAGATTGGTATACTAATAGGTGATTTATTTTAAATAGCAGCGGTAAACAAAATGGAAGGCGTGCAGCCTGAAACAAACAAAAGGGCCAAAAGGGCACAGGTTGACAGATAACCAAACTAAGGGAGGACTCAAAAAGGACTCTAAGGCATACAGGGAAAATAAATACTAATATGCTAAATAAAGAACGAAACAAAACCTCACTTTAAAAGTGGTACAGACTAACACAGGCAATATATACAGAACACACAGCTAAACTAAAAGGCAACAGTCACAAACTCCTAAGCTACTCTAGACACTACTAATCACACAAGTTTAACCACAGTTAACAGAATTCTATAATAGCGAGAGGCGTCTGTCCACATGTCAGAGCCTCCAGAGTGGTGATAGTCCGCAGCCTTTGTACTCCTCCCCAGCAGGTGTGCGCCGGCTGTGTGCTGCGATTGGACGACGTCGATCCAATCACCATCTTCAGAGGCAGACCAGGAGATGGGCAGCCAATGATGTTGGGGCTACCACACAGATCATTTGCATAATCACACACACGCACACAGCTGCAAACAATCCCAGACAGATTAAGGAGCAGACAAACGGCAGCCGTAACACCCCCGCCCCCCTTAAAACACAAGCCCACAGCTTGTGAACCAAACACACTAACAAATCTACCTAATAACACCCACTAACAGCACTAAACCGACCTGATATCACTCCCGAACATCGCATACTAACCTGGACAATACATCAGCCAACGCGTTCTCTAAGGTCTGTTTAAGACGGATGTCTTGTTTTGTAGTCCCGCACGATCAGAGCCCAGCGCATGAGACGCTGATCATGCTGGTGTATGCTAAGACAGGCTATGTAGGGATCATAACAGAGGAACACGACTATGATTGGCCACAGGCTGAGTCCTACCCAGATCTCAACGTGCTGTAGAGCTACCACCAAAACTAAGATGAGTATCCGATAAATCAGCAGACACTCTCGGATTACTGAGAGAGTCGGAAAGTCGAAAGGCTTGTCCGAGCCGACGGGTTGCGCCGTGCTCGCGACATCCTCATGGGGAGGGGAAGCCACAATTACTGGCTTTCCCTCGGGCACAACCTTGTCTGGGAGCACCGGCACAATCGCAGGATTAGGCAAAAAACATCTGAGTCATCCCTGAGTGCAGGGGTCACCTTACTACCCGCAATGTCATTTCCCATTAAAAACACTATCCCTTTTAACGGTAACGCCGGACACACAGAGACTGGGTAGAAACCGGTTGCTAGGTCTGACTGTACATGTACCTTGTGTACGGGCCGTGGGATATACCCCATCTCAATGCCGCAAAATGTGGAACCATAACCACAGGCTGACTGTTCGGAAAATGGCAGTGCGGAGGCAACAATCACAGACTGGGAGCCTCCAGTGTCTCGTAATATGCGCACAGGTCTCTGATCGGCAGACTCCCCGGTTAAGGATATCAACCCCTCGAACACAAAAGGCTCAAAACAGGATTCTATCTCACCCTCGTCACGGTCAGATGCCGGGATAAGGGATGACTCACCTTTAAATCAGGCCAATGCCTTTTGGGGGGGCCATGTTTTGTGGCGGCGCCTTATACGTCAGAGTTGCACAGTTGGCGATGACATGTCCAGGTTGGTGACAATAACGGCTCTCTCTCTCCTCTGTAACTACATCATGCACATTCAACCGCCCGGTAAATGGGGCGTCGGACACCCGACGGGACCTCTCGGTATACACAGGAGAAAAGGATTGAATTGCCAAGGCAATTCAATCCTTTAAAAAACTATTTACCATTTCTGACCCCTGGCGTTTTTTTAATCCCTCTGGAAAGGAATATTAATTTCTCAAATGTCCACCACACTTTTACTCGTATAGATTATTTTCTCGTAGACAATAGAATTCTTCCTTCTGTTAAATCAATTTCCCATAATGCGATAGTCATATCTGACCATGCCCCAGTCACTATGAGGATACATTTCACAGGGTGTGATAAAAACCGTGCTCCATGGCGTTTCAATAATCGTTTGCTTTCAAATGAAGACTTTGTGGAATTTGTTTCCGGACAAATAGATCTCTGTCTTAGTATAAACAAAACTCCTGATGTGTCCGCGTCACTGTTGTGGGAGACCTTAAAGGAATGGTCCACTCATTAGATAATTCATCAAAACTTCAGTATTTAGTGAAACATTATGTTTAAACCATACCCTGAAGAAATCAGCGATATTCCCCGGTAAATAATGATTTTATAGCTATTTTTTATCAAGACCTGTATATTCCGTCTGGCCGCCGCCATTGTTGCCATTTTCAGTAGTCACGTGATGGTCGTGACGTCATCCATGCGTTCACTTTGTCAACACACGGAAACATGGTGGAGTATTTCAGTTCGGACTCGTCAGCAGAGGAAGAAGTTTTGACCAATGTGAAGAGATTGGATGGGGGAATTCAGCCATACATATCAGTATCACAATACGACACCCTCTGTCCTTAGTCCCTCACATCGTACAAGGAAAAACTTCCGAAGAAAACCCCCAGTTTAAAGGGAACATGGGAGAAACCTCAGGGAGAGCAACAGAGGAGGGATCCCTCTCCCAGGACGGACAGACGTGCAATAGATGCCGTGTGTAAATTGAAAAGATAATACATTTGCAACATAGGTAGTCCAGATGTTTGGAAATGCATGTGTGTATAATGGGAAGATGATATAAGATACTATATGTATGCATGTAGTACCACCCTTGCTAGCGATTCCCTCTCTAGTTTAGCATACTCAGCTTCATTGTCCCTGGCCATAGAATCACGATTTTATGGGGCCGGAAAAACTGGGGGGAAATACACACTAGCCGGTACTACGCTATATGGAAAGGCCACCAAAAACTGTCCTGGCCTGGACGCTAAAGGACGTTAAAACGGGGCTAGCCGCTGCAATGGAAATGCGCTATAACATACCTTATTCTTACTCCGAGCACTACTTCTGCTCCTCCGTCGCTTCACACTTGCAGAGGGCGATTTCTCAACTGGCCGAACTGGTGTCCTGGTCGGTGATGACACCAGAAAGACCGATGGTACTGCATCTCCATTAAGTAATGGTTGTTCCATAAATCCATGTTATGTTTTACCATACTCTCGGAGTAGTCGTCCGGAAATGTGAAATGTTCGCTGCATACATGAGCCTGTGAATCTCTCGGTTCGGGCCGGCCACATTTCGCTAGCCACTGCCTCCGAATGTACTTCTTACGCTTACCTTTTGGCAACAGATGGAACCGAGCATTCCGTGGATTGTGGCAATATTTCGCGATACAGTGAGGCATATTTGAAGAGAGAAACTACAGTAAATAACATGGAGATCAACGTGTCTTCGAAAAACCAAACGCATGGTTTACGTCACGTCCGGAAAATGGCGGCGCCCACAGTGTTGATGTTATTTCGGTATGTAATCAGTTTAAAATCACTGATAATGTCGTCGGATTAAAAAAAAAAAAAGAAAGACTGGCAGAGACTGGTCTGTTTTATTGGATGATAATTATTTAAAAATGAGTGTCATGGGCATACCATTCCTTTAAAGGCATACATCAGAGGTGAAATAATTTCTTACAGCGGCTATGAGAGGAAAGTGAGGAGGGAAAGACTTAATAATTTAACGAAACGCATTGCACAGCATTTATTCTGCTTCTCCTTCTCCAGATTTATACAAGGAGCGTCTCTGTTACGTTCCCAATTGGCTAGGGGGATCAAAAGGGAAACGACACGACCAGATTGGTATACTAATAGGTGATTTATTTTAAATAGCAGCGGTAAACAAAATGGAAGGCGTGCAGCCTGAAACAAACAAAAGGGCCAAAAGGGCACAGGTTGACAGATAACCAAACTAAGGGAGGACTCAAAAAGGACTCTAAGGCATACAGGGAAAATAAATACTAATATGCTAAATAAAGAACGAAACAAAACCTCACTTTAAAAGTGGTACAGACTAACACAGGCAATATATACAGAACACACAGCTAAACTAAAAGGCAACAGTCACAAACTCCTAAGCTACTCTAGACACTACTAATCACACAAGTTTAACCACAGTTAACAGAATTCTATAATAGCGAGAGGCGTCTGTCCACATGTCAGAGCCTCCAGAGTGGTGATAGTCCGCAGCCTTTGTACTCCTCCCCAGCAGGTGTGCGCCGGCTGTGTGCTGCGATTGGACGACGTCGATCCAATCACCATCTTCAGAGGCAGACCAGGAGATGGGCAGCCAATGATGTTGGGGCTACCACACAGATCATTTGCATAATCACACACACGCACACAGCTGCAAACAATCCCAGACAGATTAAGGAGCAGACAAACGGCAGCCGTAACACCCCCGCCCCCCTTAAAACACAAGCCCACAGCTTGTGAACCAAACACACTAACAAATCTACCTAATAACACCCACTAACAGCACTAAACCGACCTGATATCACTCCCGAACATCGCATACTAACCTGGACAATACATCAGCCAACGCGTTCTCTAAGGTCTGTTTAAGACGGATGTCTTGTTTTGTAGTCCCGCACGATCAGAGCCCAGCGCATGAGACGCTGATCATGCTGGTGTATGCTAAGACAGGCTATGTAGGGATCATAACAGAGGAACACGACTATGATTGGCCACAGGCTGAGTCCTACCCAGATCTCAACGTGCTGTAGAGCTACCACCAAAACTAAGATGAGTATCCGATAAATCAGCAGACACTCTCGGATTACTGAGAGAGTCGGAAAGTCGAAAGGCTTGTCCGAGCCGACGGGTTGCGCCGTGCTCGCGACATCCTCATGGGGAGGGGAAGCCACAATTACTGGCTTTCCCTCGGGCACAACCTTGTCTGGGAGCACCGGCACAATCGCAGGATTAGGCAAAAACATCTGAGTCATCCCTGAGTGCAGGGGTCACCTTACTACCCGCAATGTCATTTCCCATTAAAAACACTATCCCTTTTAACGGTAACGCCGGACACACAGAGACTGGGTAGAAAACCGGTTGCTAGGTCTGACTGTACATGTACCTGTGTACGGGCCGTGGGATATACCCCATCTCAATGCCGCAAAATGTGGAACCATAACCACAGGCTGACTGTTCGGAAAATGGCAGTGCGGAGGCAACAATCACAGACTGGGAGCCTCCAGTGTCTCGTAATATGCGCACAGGTCTCTGATCGGCAGACTCCCCGGTTAAGGATATCAACCCCTCGAACACAAAAGGCTCAAAACAGGATTCTATCTCACCCTCGTCACGGTCAGATGCCGGGATAAGGGATGACTCACCTTTAAATCAGGCCAATGCCTTTTGGGGGGGCCATGTTTTGTGGCGGCGCCTTATACGTCAGAGTTGCACAGTTGGCGATGACATGTCCAGGTTGGTGACAATAACGGCTCTCTCTCTCCTCTGTAACTACATCATGCACATTCAACCGCCCGGTAAATGGGGCGTCGGACACCCGACGGGACCCTCTCGGTATACACAGGAGAAAACACAGATTTATGAATGAGTACATATTCATCAGCCACCACAGTGGCAGCAGAGAGAGAGGTTACCTTCTGTTCATTCAAGTATACCACAATACGATCAGGCAAACATCTCTTGAACTCCTCCAACATGATCAGTTCCCTCAGAGCAGCATAATCCGCCCACTTAGTGAACATCATTCCCTTCTCCCTGGCGAACTCGACATGTGTCTGATTAAGACCCTTCCTGTGGTTCCTAAATTTCTGTCGGTACGCTTCGGGAACTAATTCATACACCCTGAGAATGGCATCCTTCACTACGTCGTAATTTAGACCGTCCTCTAACAAAAGAGCAGCAACCGCTTCCTGAGCTCTTCCATAAAGTTTGCACTGGGCTAACAGAGCCCAGGCTTCAGCCGGCCACCGTAGGGCCACTGCAATGCGCTCAAAAGCACCAAAGTACGCATCCACCTCAGTCTCACGGAAAAGTGGCACTAACGGAATATTTTTGACTACGTTGAATGCAGAGGGATGAGAAAGAAGTGGAAGGCTTCCTCCGACATTACCAGGACCACCGGACGCGCGCAGCTCGGAGTCTAGCTCCAGCTGACGTATCCGCACTTCTCTGTCAATTTCCAACTTCCGGACTTCTTTGTCAATGTCCAACTTCCGGACTTCCTTGTCCATTTCCAACTTGCGTAATTCCAGCTGTAACTGCCTGGCTTTCTCCCTGTCGTCAGTTTCCCACCGAATCTGCCTGTCCTTGGCTTCCAACTGGAGCCGGGCGAGAAGTACCTTGAGTTTAGCCCCCTCCCGGGACTCTGTACTACCAACAGGAGAGGGTGGGCATCTGCGAGGCGGCGTGCGCGGTGCCTCCCACGGCTCGCCCCCCTCGCTGTCACCACCCCTTCCTTCAGTAAAAGTAAACTCTGCCTCTGCCGGACCAACAGGCCCTCAGTGAGAACTTCGGACACGGGTAGCTCAGCTGGTACAGCCGGTACAAGTACCTCTCTTCGCACCATCTCATCCACCACCAACGCCTTCAATTCTTTCTTTAACATCTGCCGATTTACCACGAGCCTGAAGTGCCGCGCTATCTCTATTAGGTCATCCTTCTTACACCGGTCCAGCTGCTCATAGGACGGCCAGACCAAGAACGACTCAAAATCGAAAGTTGCCATACTCAGCTAAAACTGCACACAACCTTACCAAATTGTTTTTAGCTGTACAAAACCACTTATAACCCCCGGAAAGTAGTTAATTATCCCGGACGAGCCCCCACGTGTTACGTTCCCAATTGGCTAGGGGGATCAAAAGGGAAACGACACGACCAGATTGGTATACTTATAGGTGATTTATTTTAAATAGCAGCTGTAAACAAAATGGAAGGCGTGCAGCCTGAAACAAACAAAAGGGCCAAAAGGGCACAGGTTGACAGATAACCAAACTAAGGGAGGACTCAAAAGGAGTCTAAAGGCATACAGGGAAAAATAAATACTAATATGCTAAATAAAGAACGAAACAAAACCTCACTTTAAAAGTGGTACAGACTAACACAGGCAATATATACAAAACACGCAGCTAAACTAAAAGGTAGTGATGTTACGTATTGCGCTGAGGCTTCGGAGCGTGTGTCGAGTAATCCCCGAAGCTTTTTGTGAAGCATGTATCGAGGCTTGTATCGTTTTGGGCCAGTGACGTCATCGATGACAAACGAAGCCTCGCTGCCTGTCGATACCACGTGACTGCTTCAGGAAGCGATTCAGATCGGTTGAACCGTTGAACCACAACGCTCATAATACCCATGGATGTATACTAAGAACCATATTACCCCTCCTGTACCCGGGCCCGGTGACACGATGGAATCAAGAGAGCTCAGACCCTCACTCGTCGGAACATGAGTCGGAACATGTCATAAGTATAAATAGATACAAGCATAAATAAATGTAGGAATAAAAACATGAATAAATAAATACAGGAATACATATCTTGCAGTGTTTTCAGTGAGATTCAGTATGTGAAAGCAGTTGACTCATGACACAGGGTCCCTGGTTCAACGACTGAACAATACATATTTGTTGTTTATAAAAGCTACAGCTAAACGAGATAATGTAGTTAATAAATGTATTCTTTGATATGGTTTAGCCTTTCTCAGGCTACGACATGGTTACGTTTATGAATATTATTAAGGAATACAAATCCCTCTTTGCAATGTTTACCAGCCTCCTTAGGCTTTTCAATCACAATCATTCAACTGGAATAAATACAATATTGTTAACATGAAAATATGATTTAATGTTGGTTGTTTAGAGTTATTCTAAGGCTTTACTCATTGGGAACTCGGTATGAGATAGAGCACACTGTTGAGATGTCCAATCTGCCTGTTTTACACACTTTGACCAGCAGGGGGTTTGTGTTCAGATGAAGCCCATGATGAAGCCTCATGAGATGAACCTTTTTGCAAACCAATTGGCTGGAAAGCTTCAAAGCTTCATAAGGCTTCATCTCACCATCACCACTAAAAGGCAACAGTCACAAACTCCTAAGCTACTCGAAACACTAACTAAACTACTCTACACTCTAACTAAGCTACTCTAGACACTACTAATCACACAAGTTTAAACACAGTTAACATAATTCTATAAGAGCAAGTAGCGAGAGGCGTCTGTCCACATGTCAGAGCCTCCAGAGTGGTGATAGTCCGCAGCCTTTGTACTCCTCCCCAGCAGGTGTGCGCCGGCTGTGCGCTGCGATTGGACGACGTCGATCCAATCACCATCTTCAGAGGCAGACCAGGAGATGGGCAGCCAATGATGTTGGGGCTACCACACAGATCATTTGCATAATCACACACACACACAGCTGCAAACAATCCCAGACAGATTAAGGAGCAGACAAACAGCAGCCGTAACAGTCTCTCTTTACAAACTGAGTTGAGGTCTTAGCTACGGATCACACAACAGAAATGTTACTGAAATCTAGACATACTGATGAACATGGGGATAAGGCTAGTAGATTGCTAGCCTATCAATTGCGACAGACATTGTCGTCTCACCAAATTCCCCAGATTAGGGACCTCTTCAGGCTCGACGATTGATCCTAAGAAAATCAATGATGAGTTTAAAGATGTGTACGTATCGTTGTATACTTCTGAAAACACATCCGACTCTTCACACTTGGATAGTTTCTTTAACTCACTCCATGTACCCACCGTTCACCCTGACTTTGTTGACGATTTGGAAAGAAATATTACTATTGAGGAACTGGCTACTGCAGCCAAGTCCATGGCAATGCGGCAAGTGTCCAGGACCAGACGGCTACACTGCTGAATTCTATAAGGCATTTTTACATAAATTGGCTCCTATTTTAATTGACATGTTTAATGACTCATTTGAATCTGTTAAATTACCCCAGGACTCTCACTCAGGCCTCGATTTCCCTCATTTTGAAAAGAATAAGGACCCTTTGCCCTGTGCCTCGTTTCGTCCTATAAGCTTGCTGAATGTAGACTTTCAAACTACTGTCTAAACTCTTAGCTTTGCGCTTTGTTATCTCCCCTGATCAAACAGGTTTCTTTAAAAAATAGACACTCTTTTTTTTAATTAAGACGGTTGTTTAATTACAATTTATAACCCATCTTCTTCTAGTGCTCCAGAAGCATTAATATCCCTGGACGCAGAGAAGGCTTTTGACCGTGTGGAGTGGGGCTATCTCTTTCTACTCCTTAGACAAATTTACGACCTGGATTAAACTGCTTTACTCCTCGCCTCAGGCCTCCGTTAGAACTTAAAAACAGTCAATCGGATATTTCCTCTTCATAGGTCCACCAGACAGGGTTGCCCTTTGAGTCCTTTGCTTTTCGCCCTCGCGATTGAGCCCCTCGCCATTGCGCTTCGCTCTAACCCCCTTATTACTGGGATAACCAGAAATGGCGCAGAACAGAGAGTCTCTCTTTATGCGGACGACCTTCTTATGTACCTCTCGAACTTGTCTGTTTCAATCCCTGCTACACTTGCCACGCTGGACTCATTTGGTTTCATATCAGGATATAAACTTAATCTTGGTAAAAGTGAATTATTTCCTCTAAACTCAACCGCACGTAAATGTCCTTTACATAACTTCCCATTTAAAGTATCTCTGCAAAGCTTTACATATCTTGGAATACAAGTTACTAGCACATTTAAAAGTCTCTTTAAGGCCAATTTTACACCCTGTTTAGAACGTATGCAACAAGACTTTGAACGCTGGTCACTGCTCCCTTTAAATTTGGCCGCGAGGATCAACTCAGTAAAAATGAATACTCTCCCCTATCTGTTTCAGTGTATACCTATTTTTCTTCCTCAAGCGTTTTTTCAGAAAATTGATAGCTCAATTTTGGAGTTTATTTGGAACAAAAAGAAACCTCGACTTCGTAAAGACTTTCTACAAAGGCCAAAGCCTCTTGGAGGAATGGCCTCGCCAAACTTTAGATTTGACTATTGGGCTTCCAACCTAAGAATCTTACAGTATTGGCTTAGGTCCAATACACTTCATCCTCGCCCGGCTTGGCTGGCTATGGAGTCTTTTTCCTCTAAGCCTGTGTCACTGACATCACTTGTGCACTCCCCCATCAACAGCCCGGTTTCCCTCTATGCTAAAAATATAGTTGTTAAAACCTCCTTAAGGATTGGAATCAGTTTAAACGTCACTTTGGTCTGCAAGCTTTTTCTACCTCGGCTCCACTAGCTGCAAATCAGGTGTCCCCCCCTCCATATCAGAAGGTGCATTTTCTATATGGTCAAACCTTGGTATTAAAACATTTAAAGATTTATATATTGAGAACACTTTTGCATCTTTTCAACAGCTCTCAGAATTGTTCTCTCTTCCTAAACATCATTTTTTTAGATACCTGCAAATTCGGAGTTTTGCTCGCAATAGATATGCTCAGTTTCCTAACCTGCCCGATGACACGCCTCTAGATGCTTTTCTCACTCAGGCCCCGTGTGATGAAAGGAATTATCTCGTGTATTTACAATCAAATCCAAACCCTATCTTCAACCTCTCTAAACTCTCTGAAAGCTGTTTGGGAGGAGGATTTGGGGCAGGAGATCTCAGAGGACCTTTGGGGCAATATTCTTAAGCGTGTGCATACTTCATCCGTCTGCGCAAGACATGGTTTGATTCAGTGTAAAGTTGTTCACCGCACCCATTGGACTAAAGTCAGGCTGTTCAAAGTGTTTGACATATAGATCCTTCTTGTGGAAAAATGTCACCAAACACCTGCAAACCAGGTGCATATGTTTTGGTCATGTACGTCTCTGCACAAACTACTGGACTTCAATTTTGCAGTACTTTGTCAGAGGTAACTAGTAACTGGTAATCCATTACTGCACTATTGGCATCCCAAACCTGCCTTTGCCAAGGCTCAAAGCAGACCTTATAGCCTTTGCAACATTACTAGAAGACGTCTTATTCTAACAAGATGGAAATCACTAACACCACCTTCAAAGTGGATAAGGGACATTTTTAATAATTTGCAGCTTGAGAAAAATCCCTTACACATTGAGAGGCTCCTCCGGGAAGTTCCGGAGTGTCTGGGGGCCTTTATTTGCCTATACAGGGAGGATGACCTTCCCGGATATTCCGGAATATAGACCCGAATATGTATGTGTATATATCTTTGAATTTTTTTATTATTATTTATATGTATATGTATGGATATGTATTGTTATATTATATATATATGTATATGTGAGGCATTTTAAATGTTTATTGTACTATTACCATGATTAAGAAGAATGAGGTTGTGTTTTGTTGTGTGACCAAGCCGACTGTTTTTTTTTGTCTTGTTTGTAATGTTTCATTATGTTATGTGATCTGCACAACTGTAATGTGACACTGTCAATCACAACTGCTCTGTCATCTCTGTTTAATTTGTGTACGAAAATCAATAAACAAAGTTTATAAAATAAATAAATAACACACTATTAGATAAAAAGGCATGCACATATTATTTTAAAATAAAAAAATGTACAAAGTACACATTCAGGGAAAATCAGTAAGTAAGCAGCATTTATAAAATAAGTGTAAAGTTGTAGAATACTGTGTGGTAGCGAGTTGATTGCAGTGGTAAAAACATATTTACATAATAACAAACCCGATTCTTGTTGGATTGGACAGCTCTTATCTTATCTTTCTTACAGTGCAGACACTTTTCTGCTTGCTCCTGCCTCTGCTTACTTATTCTCTGAAAACTTCGAGCAGCGGCTCCTGGACATTAACTTATCACTGGGACAGTTCATCTTCGTAAATAGACGGAGAGTTTCAGCCATATTTCAAAATGTTTACGACGACCTCAGTCTTACAGTAGCATGGCCTAGCAACAGCTAAAGCCTGGTAGGCTACTGCATGCTATTTAGCTTAAGCTAGTTGGTAGCAAAATGCCTCCGTTCTCTACAGAGGACTTCCACAAACTTCTACAGAAGATGGCCGTGTTGGAAATGAAAATGCAACGGTTGGAAGTTAACTGGAAGTGAATGGACTATGTCGTGGGGAATGACACCACTTTACCAGTGTTGCAAAATAATGAAAAAGGGTATGCTAACTCACAGCTAGTTAGCAGCTACAAGGATTCCAAGGAACAGGAGGCTGTGTATCGGGTAATAAATCTACACGTGGTAGTCCTCCTGGAAACTCTCTGGGTGCAAGGCCGAAGAGTAAATCATTTTCAAGGGATTGGGAGGACGGATGACAGGCAGAGCCCAGCGCTCAGAAATCTGTGATGTGACCGGCTGGCCTGCATGTTATCACCAGGAAGAGCGCCTCTTCAACCCCCTAAACAGCAGTGGACAGCTGCTAAGGGAGAATTACAAACAATCCTCCAAAACCACAAGTGTGCCCATCCCAGAACAGATACGCTCCGCTGACCGAGGCCGGAGATCTCTTCTGAAGACTGGATAACCTGTCCTCTTCACATAGCAGGGTAAGGACCAATAGCTACTCCAAAAGTAAAAGGCTAGAGGGAGCAAGCTAACGACTGGGCCTGAAACTCTGATTGTGGGTGACTCTGCTGTAAGAGAGTTTAAAAGGTCTGGGTACTAAGAACAACACCCAAAATACTCTGGTTTTCCAAGGATGTAGTCTTGACTTTGGCTAGAAGATCCTGCATATGGGGGCTGAACATCCGACTGTGAAGAATGTGGTACTGCACATTGGAACAAATGATGTTGTGAAACAACAGTCAGAAGTGCTGAAAAGAAGACTTTAAATGTTTGTTGGAAACTGCCAGTTCTCTAAATGCAGATGTGTTCATCAGTGGCCCCTCTACCGCCAGTCAGAAGAGGAGTGGAGAGATTCAGCAGATTGTTTGCACTGAACACCTGGCTTTCAACTGTCGTTACTGACCATTCTGTTCATTTATTGACAATTTTAACTTGTTTCTGGGACCGCAGACATCTTTTCAAGGCAAATGGAGTTTGCCTGAACAAGTCAGGAGTGAAATTGTTTATCTCTAACATATTCAACTGCCTGCGTCATCAATCTGTTTCCTCTGCCAAGGACAAGCGGCAAGAGGAATCAAAACAGGAGAAAGACACAACACATCGCTCAGAAAACCCTGAAGAATTATCACTGCACCCGCCTGAGGAATGTTCTGATTATGGGAGACATATGAGACACACGGAGGAGTCTCCACCGCCCATCACCCCCCCCCCTGTCAACGCCTTTGAGGATACTCCGTTCACCCTTTCACCCTCGCCCACCATCCTGGCGATCGTTGAACACATGAAGGAGATACAGAGGGTTGGCACCGATTCCTTCCTGGAGTTCAAAGACCAAACTAAGGCGATACGCAGGGCTGGCAGCATGTCCTTTACCCCCGCCCCTCAACGACGCCCACCAAAATCACCGCAGAGACGCGCACCATCTCCTCCGTTTTCATCACCGCGCCTACATCAACCACCTCCCCACCCTGGCAGCATGTCCTCCACCCCCGCACCATCTC
This sequence comes from Pseudochaenichthys georgianus, assembly GCF_902827115.2. Classification (NCBI taxonomy): domain Eukaryota; kingdom Metazoa; phylum Chordata; class Actinopteri; order Perciformes; family Channichthyidae; genus Pseudochaenichthys; species Pseudochaenichthys georgianus. The sequence continues at coordinate 4,324,620 of NC_047526.1, forward strand.
CCCCGTCTCAACCGCCTCCCCTCCCTTCGGGAAGGCGTCTGCAGTCTCCGAAGCCTGATGGGAATGTGTGTGTACAAAACACAACAAACTCTTACTGATATGTGTGGGGTCCAGGCTCAAGGGCGTATGGCACTCTCAACTCTTTCCAGGACATGTCGGGGCCCTGCCTGCTATGTTGTTAACAGAAACTTGGATTGAACAAAATAACAGTGCAGCTGTTCTTATCGAATCAACCCCTCCCAACTTTAGTTTTATGAGTCAGGAAAGAATGCATAAGAATGATTCCCTTCAATGAAGGAAGACATCGTATGGAAACTTTGATTCTTTTGAATATGTGGCCCTTCAGCTGAAATGCTCCTCTCGAGCTCTGTTCCTAAATATTTATAGACCACCCAAATACTGTGCAAGCTTTTTTGATGACTTTACTGAACTGCTGTCTATAGTGTGTATTGACTTTGACCGTCTAGTCATTGTTGGTGATTTTAACATCCATGTTGACAACCCCCAGGACAGAGGGGCTAAATAACTGTTTTGTGTTCTTGATAGCTATGGACTGACTCAGCATGTGACGGAGCCCACGCACAATAAGGGGCACACTCTGGACTTAATTATCTCAAAGGTCTGAATATCTCTAAGGTTGTGGTGACTGATGTTGCACTGTCTGACCATTCCTGTGTTTTCTTTGAGAGCTCTATTTCTGTTCACACAAGTGTTCAAAAAGAGGTAACCACAAAGCGATATTTAACTGAAAATACTAGGGAAATGTTTACTCAGAATTTTTCTACCACACTTGCCCCTGCTAACACCTCAGTAAATGAGCTAGTAGATCATTTTAATTCAAAAATTAAAAATGTTATAGATGCCATTGCTCCAATTAAGGTAAAGGAAGTGACTGGGAAGAAAAGGCCATGACCGTAAAAACAGAAAAAAGAGTATGTCGAAAAGCTGAACGCAGGTGGCGAAAAACAAATCTCCAGGTTCACTTTGACATTTATAAAGAGAGACTTGGCCTTTATAATTTGGAATTGAAAAACGCACGACAATCGTTCTTCTCTGACATCATTACCAAAAACAAAAACAACACACGTGCCTTGTTTGCTACCGTCGACAGACTAACTAACCCCCCAGTGTCAGTAGCCTCTGAATTTCTATCCACCAGGGCGTGCAATGATTTTGCCTCCTTTTTCACTGACAAAATTCAGAAAATCAGACAAGCAGTCAGTGCCTCTGCATCAGGAACAGCAAATGTGTTGTCTCTGTGTCCACTTAACATCAATTCAGACATCATGACACAATTCCATCAGATTAATGATAAAAACCTAGAGGACATTATACAACTTCTGAAATCCTCCTACTGCTGCCTTGATATTATTCCAACAGGATTTTTCAAAGATGTTTTGCCTTGCATGGCCTCAGATCTACTTCATATAGTAAACAAATCTCTTCACTCAGGTATTTTTCCACAGGCCCTGAAAACTGCAGTCATTAAACCGCTCTTAAAAAAGAATAATCTAGATGCTTCAGTAATGAACAATTACAGGCCCATATCAAACCTCCCATTTCTAGGTAAAATCATTGAAAAAGTTGTTTTTCAACAGTTGAGTAATTTCTTGCATTTAAATAACTGTTTCGATGTGTTCCAGTCAGGCTTTCGTCCAAACCACAGCACTGAGACTGCTCTTGTAAAGGTCTTTAACGACATCCACTTAAACACAGACAGTGGCAGAACTTCAGTGTTAGTATTATTAGATCTCAGTGCTGCGTTTGACACTGTTGACCACAGCATATTACTAGACCGACTGGAAAACTGGGTGGGACTTTCGGAAACAGTTCTAAATTGGTTTGAATCCTACTTAAAGGACAGAAACAACTTTGTTTCTATAGGTAAATACACATCTGAGTTGACAAATATGACATGTGGGGTTCCTCAAGGCTCCATCTTGGGGCCTCTTCTCTTTAACATCTACATGCTACCACTGGCTCAGATAATGAAGAACAACAAAATAAGTTACCATAGCTATGCATATGACACACAAATGTACGTAACAATTTCACCAGGAGACTATGCTCCGATTCAAACACTGAGTAAGTGCATTGAACAAATCAATGACTGGATGTGTCAGAACTTTCTCCAATTAAACAAAGATAAAACTGAGGTAATGGTTTTTGGAGCCAAGTCAGAACGTATAAAAGTTAGCGCTGAGCTTCAGTCTGCAATGTTCAAAACAACAGAGACATCTAGGTGTAGTCATGGACTCTGACCTGAGTTTCAACAGTCACATTAAAACAGTTACTAAATCAGGCTACTATCATCTAAAAAACATATCTAGGATTAAAAGACTAATGTCACAGCAGGATTTGGAAAAACTTGTCCATGCCTTTATCTTCAGGAGACTCGACTACTGCAATGGTGTCTTCACAGGTCTCACTAAAAAATCGATTAGAAAGCTGCAGCTGATTCAGAACGCCGCTGCTCGAGTCCTCACTAACACTAAGAAAGTGGATCACATCACTCCTGTTCTGAAGTCTTTACACTGGCTTCCTGTGTGTCAAAGAATAGATTTCAAAATACTGCTGCTGGTTTATAAAGCACTGAATGGTTTAGGCCCAAAATACATTACTGACCTCCTGCTAAATTATGAACCATCCAGATCTCTCAGGTCTTCAAGGACTGGTCAGCTTTCTGTCCCCAGAGTCAGAACTAAACATGGAGAAGCAGCGTTCAGTTATTATGCTCCAAATATCTGGAACAAACTCCCAGAAACCTGCAGGTCCGCTGCAACTCTTACTACTTTTAAATCCAGGCTGAAGACTTTTCTTTTTGCCGCTGCTTTTAATTGAAATATTCATATCTTAAACTGCATTGTAACTTTTATCCATGTATTTTTTCTTTTAATGTTTATTTTATTAGCTTTTCTTTTTTAATGCTTAATGTCTTTCATTTTTTGTAAAGCACTTTGAATTGCCAATTGTGTTGAAAAGTGCTATATAAATAAACTTGCCTTGCCTTAAAAAGTAGCAGCCCGTTGTAATAATGTTTGCAGAACATATTGCACATTGTTGTTGCACAACAGTGGTGTCATATACATGTTGGTCCTGAATGGCCTCCGTATGATGCTGTATTAACATTATAACGTTGTATGGTTCAGATCTGTCAGCAGCAGGAACAGTGGGAGGCAGTTCAAACCAACAACAAGACGCTCTCTTGCCGTTTCAACACAACGTCTTCAACCCGCACAGTTTCCACAAGCAAAGCTCTGGGAGAACACAAACAAATGTCAGCTTGAGGTTTGCAGGTCTGAATGCGTCATTTGTGCTTTATATTTGCAGAAAAACAGCCGTTCAAACTGCAGGATGGAATGAACTGAAAAAGCAGATGCTAACAAACAGTGTTAAGGATGAATACAATAAAATCTGAAAAAAAAAAGGTGTCTCTCAGAATCAAAAGAGAAAAACCTATGGGAAAAACACAAAAGCATTGTACACAATTTAAACCAATAAATGTTGTATAATTAACAAGGATAAACTGATGTTTTTTGGTTGATGAGTAGTGCAGATATCACTGTGAAATCATTTGATCATTGGTTTTATTATGAAAACGTCGAGACCGGAAATACTGTTTTCAACCCGTAACTTTACATGGAGGCTGCCGCGCAGACCTCAAATCATCTTCGCAATATCTATCAAACTATAGATCCTACATATCGACTGGACGTGGATTCTAAAAGTACAATATACACTTCTAGCTAGAAATCGAATCAAAAAGCGTTTTAATGGCAAAACTATCCTACAATTTAGGATTTTACAGAGAGGGTTATTTGTGAATAAACAACCATCTGTAACGTTAGCATTCAACGGGAGCACTGGAGGGCGAAAACTTTAAAACGTAATTATAGGATGTATTAACCGCTTGAACAAACAACATATTTGGTCGTAATAAGGGCTTGAACAATCGGCCCATTTGGTCGTATGAGTTGGAGGACTTGCTGGAATTGGAGGACTTGTTGCTGTATGTAGTTGTCAAATATGGCGGACCATCTCGCACATGCACACTGCAGATAGGGCAGGGAGGCAGATCGGGTACTGACAGTGACAACCACTGGACCTCCCTTTACGAAAGGAGAGGAGAAAGTGCTGCCCCACAATGCCTTGCAGCCGCAGCATTTGCCGTCACTCAACAGTCGGCCGTTCATGGAAACAACCAATTATGACGGAGAAATTATATCATGAAAGTTACGGTGCTTATTAAGCTTTTTAAAACGTATGTGGTAAGTTGCCAAAGTGCTTTGTTTTGAACGTTCATCAGTATTATAATCAAAAAGAGAAATATGAACGTTAGTTTTTACTGAAATGATCAGTCAACATTTCACAGTCTTTACCTAGCTGTGTGGGGTTTGTTCAACTTTTAAAAGATGTTTGAATGGTGATATACACACTGATAGATGTTAACGACTAACGTTCATAATAAATACATTTGTATTGATTTTAAGATCTTTTCATAGTTCATACAATCATACGTATTGGGATCATTTGTATTAATGTGGACCGGAGGGAGAGGGTGACGAGCATAAGTTTTACTTTCCTTTTTTATTTCAATTCCAACTTTAGTCATGAAGAATATGTTTCTCTGTTGTCCACGTTCATAAAGCATAAAGCAACAGCATCAGAGCACGGTGCAGAGTCTCTAGATGAGTTCACAGCAGTGGCGTTTTCTCCTGGAGGCCAAGGGAAGCCAGGCTTCCCCTGTTTGTTTTTTTCGGATTGTAGTTATAATTTTAATAAATAAATAAAAACACTTCGTTTAGTTTTGGAAATTCTTTGTCGTGTGTTGCTGCCGGCCCGTCTCTCCCCCATTCTCTTTGAGTATTTTACAAAGAGTGAAACAGCGCCCCTCTAGATGTTATGGTGAAACAGTAGATTGCACTCTCTGTTGCGAGAGGAGGCCAGCCGAAATTGGCTTCCCTTGGTGAAAAAAAATGGAGGGATTGACCAATCAGATGAGGCTCACGTCATGCCCCTGCCAACCTGTGATTGGTCAGGGCCATGCCAAGGGAAGCCAGAGGCCTCACAATCCAATCAAATCGCATCAACTTAGTGTTGCAGTGACGCGTCCTAAAACCCGGAAGTAAGCTGCGCTCGGATTCCCTCGACAGAAAGCAATGGGATTTCTCCATAGGATTTTGGAAAATAGCTCGAAATAAGGTCAGTGGAAAACGAACCTGTTAGATAAATGCACGTTTTGTTCAGTCGGATAATATCCACATGTCTACCCTACTTTTATAATTTTCGAATCATAAATCTAATCGATAGAAGATAGATTGCACCACTCTCACCGCCGTTAGAAAGTAGCAAGCAACTGAAGCAAGTGCAATTATGGAGGGTGGAGATTTGGAGTATTTAATCAAACATAATTGTACTAAACTTCCGCAACAGCAGCAACAACAAATACAATCTGATGACAGGCCAATGCCCAAACTGGAGCTGTGTATAGCGAGGAAAAAAGGAGTGAATCGGACGTAAAACGTTAAAAGTCTACTGATTTAGTTTGTGAATGAATGCTAGTTTCGGCTGGAGAGTGCGTGCGGACATGTCGGTTAGATAACAGGCTAACAGTCCTGCATCTGTATGATACAAATGTGTGTAAAATGATACCGGGTGCTGTAATCACTCATCTGGTTACGTTATTACATTGACCACCACACCCCCGACCCAAAAGAAAGGACGTATTATTGGCTTCCCCTAATGTTTTTCCCACGCCACGCTACTGGTTTACAGTAGTCCCTCGTTCTTATTAAACATCCATGTTGTAGTCCGCTGTATAGAAAACTGTAATTTCCATAGTTTCCCCACAGCAGCAGACGCACATTTATGACGTCCGCTGGCGCATCATAAACACGTCGGATAGTGAAAGTGCATTCGGATTCTCTAAAGCAGTGATTCTAAAATGGGGGTACGCGGACCCCTAGGGGTACGTTGGGGTACTGCAGGGGGTACGTGAGAAAAAGAAAAAAAAGGTTAATTAATTAAATACCATGCATGATTACAAAAATAATCATAGTACAATATGTTAAATAGAAAACATAATTGTTTATCAAATATTCCTAGAACCACCAAGGGTTCAAGATCCGTTCTTGTGCTTTTCTGGTGCTTAACTGGTTTTTCTGTTTTTACAAGTGTGTGGTTGCGTTCTAGTCACTTTGCTCGCGCTACTGCTTGTTACAACTTGCCGCACTCGCCATTAACTGTTATTTCTCAGGTTAATCTCGCCCCCCTCCGACATAAGCGTGAAGTAGGCCTATTGGTTCTTGCCGGTCAGCCAATTGGGGCTAGCTAGGAACCGGGTTTCGGTACTGAGAGCCGGCTCTGCTGCGGTGGAAACAGGAAGAACCTAAGCTAAATCAGGCTCTAGCCCGGAGCCACGCTGAGTGGAAAGTCAGTTGCAATATTAGATTATAACAAATAGACATTGAAATGGTTAAAACGTAGCAACACTACAGCAGGGAACGTGGACAACGGAGAAAAAAAGAAAGCCAAAATTGAGCCAACAAAATACCGTCAATATCAGGAGGCGTATGCTTTGATGGGATTCACGTCAACAATCGGCAACCCGCCCCAGGCAGGCATTGTATTTTTTATGTGGGAGAAACTAGCCAACAGCTCAATGAAACCAGCGCACCTCCAGAGACATCTCTACACCAAACACCTGTGTCATGTTGGTAAGCCACCGGACTATAGATCCTCGCAAGAGATGATGCCAAAGCACTGGAGGCATCGTATACGGTGTCATTGCCCATCGCTAAAGCCAAAAGCTGTACACGATAGCTGAGGACCTGTTACTCCTAAATAGTGTCATTGCAGTGTTATTACATAGTTTGTTTATAATTGCAAATTTTTTCAGTTACAACGGTGTGTTTTTTAACCCTTTCATGCATTGTGTTCACTACATTAGAAACTGCTCATTTAATGGGATTTTTAATATTTGTGTATTGTATTTTATAGTTTTTGCATAATATATCATTTAGTTCATTGGTTTGTTAAACATATATTATTACTTAAAAATCTGTTTAAAAAAAATGTCTCATGCATAAAGATGAAAATATCCTTAGTTTGTTGTAATTCATGCATGAAGGAGTTAATAAACCACACACTGATTGAACATCACTATATTGTAATGATCTGGGTCGGTCAGCGGGTACTTGGCTGAGAAATGTTTCAAAGGGGATACATTACCGAAAAAAGTTTGAGAAGCACTGCTCTAAAGTACCGCAGTCTCTTCTCCTAAGTCCTTTTGAATTCTCCTATCCACTATCCCTTAACCCCATGACGTTACACACAGAGGTCAAGGGATAGACCAGGGATGGGCAACTTGGATGGTGGTGGGGGCCACATAATGTATGTACTGGCCACCAGGGGGCCGCAGATTCACTTGGAACACACACACACAAATTCCATGTATTGTATGTAATTATTAACAAATTAAGTCTGACATCTTTATTTACATTTTACATCCTAATAAGCTCACTAAACAAATATCAGTTCACAGAAATGTTATTTTATTTGTACAAGTGGCATGTTTGTATTGAACAGGTTATTTAACAGTGGAATAAAACTATTTTAAACTATTGGAAAGCACGGGAAATGTGTGTGCATTAAGATGAACCATTAAGATGACATAAACATGAAGTCATGAACACTAACCCAGACATTAGTTGTCTAACTTGAACCTAGCTAAGACACTTGTAGCCTCTCTCTGCTGACGCACAATAAGGGGAATGTCAACACAGACACCTGTCAACCCGCACTCTGCTGTTCCTCAGCGCCGCTCCCCCTCCCTCCCGCTGAAATTATGAATGAAAAGCATATAGTAATCATAGATAACACGGCAGGGTCCGTGACAGTTTGTTTTCATCTGATTTCAAATAAACAAAGTCATGGTTTTTAGAATATTAAACTTGTTTCGCCAAATTCAGATGATAAATACAACTTTTAGCAATTTAACGTCACAGCAGGCATAACAACAGCCGGTGTTTCTTGTGAGTGTTTCCCCGGGAAAGCTCTGGGATTGGATGTTGGAGTGGCAGTGCGCCAAGGTTACACCGAGCGTCAAACAGCACTTTGAAATCGAACAAAACCACAACAGACTATCCAAAACTGGACTCGAACACTTTGAAATCGAACAAAACCACAACAGACTATCCAAAACTGGACTCGAACGAGACCAGACCCCCCCCCCCCAGAACTACACATGCTGGCTATTGTGTTTCGCAAAATGTTCTATGGGACGTCTCTACTGAACGTTTTCGTTTTTCCCACAATTAGAAGTTGCCAGTATTAAACACATTGGTGTTATCAAATGTAAAACATATAATTAATAAATGGGTGAAAATCGCTTGTGTCCATAATGCGCAGCATTAATATATACCCACATGACAGCTCATTGCTACTTTGTAATTCTACTCCACTACAATTCAGAGGTTAACCTGGTATTTTCACTCCACTGCATTTATTTGAGTTACTTTGCAGATTCTGATTAATGATGTGAAATATAAACAACCCTTAAATCAGACTTTAGTTACACCTGAGTAACATTCAGGTAAGGTGATTGTCAAGTGCCAACAATCAGGAGAGATATTTGATAGTTGGTGCTTGAGAAGACTAAACATGTATCTGCAATTGACATGAATGGAAACAAGTAATAAAGTATATTCATTACTCGTTATTCTCTACTAATAGTTAATTAAAGACTGTATATAATGGCTATTTTGCACATCCCTTTCAAGATTTCAAGATTTTCAAAGACTTATTGACATACACTGAACAAAAATATAAACGCAACTTTTGTTTTTGCTCCCATTTTTCATGAGATGAACTCAAAGATCTAAAACATTTTCTATAAACACAAAATAACCATTTCTCTCAAATATTGTTCACAAATCTGAAAAAATCTGTGATAGTGAGCACTTCTCCTTTGCCGAGATAATCCATCCCACCTCACAGCTGTGGCATATCAAGATGCTGATTAGACAGCATGATTATTGCACAGGTGTGCCTTAGGCTGGCCACAATAAAAGGCCACTCTGAAACGTGCATTGTTTGTGAATCGAGTGGCCTGTGTTCGTCGTCCATAACATACGCCTGCCCATACCATAACCCCACCTCCACCATGGGCCACTCGATTCACAACATTACCCTAACCCTAACCCTCACACCAGATACTGAATGGTTTTCAGACCCCCCCAGACCCCCCCAATAAAGCAAAAATAACATAAATAAAACTTGATTTGTTGTCTAAATGGAGATCGGCTAAGCTAACGCAGTGTATGCTCCGACCGTCCACACTCACAACAACGGCCTACAGACATAAATAAACCAGCGACTATATTCTCCATGACACAGGCAGTCTGTGGTTTGTACTTGTTTCACTTCTGTCTAGTTTCTGAACAGATATGAGGAGCTGTGAGCTCTGAGTGCTAACAGCTAACGGCTGATGTTGTTTTTCTGGGGTTCTCATTGAAGATGACGTTACTGCTCCGCCTACACTGCGTTACTATAGTTACTGCCCCAGCTCCTACACTGTAATGGAAGCGCAACATTAAAGTGAGCCAGGCCTAACAAGGCCTAACAAAACCGTACTAAGTCGAGCGAGGCCTACGGTGGAAATGTGCCATAAGTGGGCTGGTGGCTTCCTGTCTTTGTTGCAGTTTTTGCAAATGATGGCGTCTGTCTTTTTGACATATTTTCTTTTGCTTGATCCAGATTGCTCCCTCTCCTCTTTTCTTTTCCTGTACTGCTGTGTGGTGTACGGCACATTACTCTGACCGGATGTTAGCGCCTGAGTAGCTGATGGCAATGGCATGTTGAGAAGCATCATCTGAGAGCTTCCAGGCACAACCTGTGAGGGTCCAGGCACTTGAGGAAGCTCCTTGAAGGGAAGAGCTAGTATGGAGGTGGTGCTGGGACCTGTGAGATGGCCACTGGTTGGGATCTCTTCTGGAGCTTTGCCTCACCAGCAGTGTTTGGTGGCAGAACAAAGGTGTGAAGCTCAGCCAGCATGCCAGGATACAGAGATGTCCCTTTCTGCATTGCCACAAGAAGCTGCTCAGGTCCTGCCTGTCTCCCGGGTCGTGCAATTGGGTCCTATATCCTGAGTGTCTAAGTTCATAACATATGTGAAATAGTTCTTTTTTATATATATAATAACGGTTTTAGTGTGCAATTATAGGTTTTAATTTTGTATTTGTGTTAATTTAAAATAAATCAAACTCCCAAAAAACGTATACAGCTTCTGTCTGCTTTTATTAACATTGGAATTGACTGTGTAAGCGGCCGCGGGGGGGAGAGCTTTAGAGAGCTCTCTCCTGAAAGACTGAGCGGCTCTGATAACCTCAGCTCAGTGAGGTAAAGGCACACCTTCATGTGATCATTATAGTTATAAAAAGATAAGAGAATAGATGAAAAACAGGTATAAAATACGATATGACAGTAAAAAAAATGTGTTATTAATAAACAAAAATACAGTTTGAAAGGGGAGTGATTTGTAAAATATCCATAAAGAAAAAGAAAATCTGTTTCAGTTCTGCTTCATATGGCTGTTGAGAGAGGTATCCATAGATCTCTTCATGTTGCTCTCAAAGTGCACCACATTGATGCTTTCAACTTCAATATTAAAAACAAAAAAATGTGGAGGTTAGGTCCCCCCCCCACTTAAATCATGTCCACATGGATAGGAAACTAAATACATTTGCACACATCTTGTGTCCATATCTTTCTGTTTTGGTGGCCATGCCACAACCGTGCACGTGCATGCTATAAATAGAGAACTACGGCAGATATGTAATATTTCATGCGGCCGAACCGTCTATTACAATGGCGTTATGTGATGACTTCTAAAGAGAAAAGCAAGCTCACTCGGATTAAAGTATTATTAAAATTTTGTTTTTAATGTTTTTTGGATTTCATATCGCATTAACACTATATACCGACGTGCATTGCGACTAAACAATCCAATCACCGAGCTTAAACCATAGCTGATCTTGGGTAATCAGTTCAGTGGGTGTGTATCTGTTTCCGGTTATATTATTTTGAAATTCAGTTCCTGACGGACGCCAAAAAAGCCAGAGATTATGGAATTAAGCAAATAAATAAAAACAAGGATAATTGTGTGTTGTTGGTGAGTAAATAACAGTGTGTTATTTAGAAAAGAATAACAAATTAGAAGGAAAAAAAGATGTAAAAAAATACAGATTTCAGTATCCTGAGGCTCTGAGCCCCATTTCTTTTCCTCACAGACGACAAAAGAAGTCCGACATTATACGATTTAAAATAAAAACAATGATCGTGACTTGATATTGAGTAAGAACATGTTTTTATGAACCCCACAGCTTCCGGTCTTCCAAGACCCGAACGGACAAAAAGACGTGCTGCAGGCAGGAGAAATACTACCAATAGAATAGATTTCAAAATACTGCTGCTGGTTTATAAAGCACTGAATGGTTTAGGCCCAAAATACATTTCTGACCTCCTGCTAAATGATGAACCATCCAGATCTCTCAGGTCTTCAGGGACTGGTCAGCTTTCTGTCCCCAGAGTCAGAACTAAACCTGGAGAAGCAGCGTTCAGTTATTATGCTCCAGATATCTGGAACTAACTCCCAGAAACCTGCAGGTCCGCTGCAACTCTGACTACTTTTAAATCCAGGCTGAAGACTTTTCTTTTTGCCGCTGCTTTTAATTGAAACTGAGCCGTTGTGTTCATCAGTAAAGTAAACTTCTGTGTGAACTATTCACATCTTAAACTGCACTGTAACTTTTTATTCATGTATTTTTTCTTTTAATGTTTCTTTTATTATCTTTTTTTTTTAAATGCCTTTGTCTGAATGTCTTTCATTTTTGTAAAGCACCTTGAATTGCCTTGTGTTGAAAGGTGCTATATAAATAAACTTGCCTTGCCGTGCCAATAGAAATACATTGCTTTTAAAATCGTTCTGTGTGACACGAAAAAAAGGGGGAAATGGTGCTGGTGAACACGAATCAATAGATTACATGTCGTGACTCTAACACGAAATGCCGTGAGACTGGGTTGCTCTGTTGGTGGTTGGTCACTACCACAGGATCATTTCAACCGGGCACCCTAAAGATTACTTCCCAATACAACAATTCTCAGTTGTATACACCAACTTACATTTCTAATCAAAGTCTGCATTGGGGTTGGTTTAGATTGGGTTGGTTATTGATCCCAAATTGGGATACTGTTTGGTTAGAGCTGCACATAAACAAGGCATTGCACCAGAATTCCAAATAAAATAAAAATAGAACATAAACATAACCAAGTAGTTTTGTTTGAGTCCAAAACAGTTCAACCTTTCTACTGCAGTTATGATCATTGTTTATCTTTTTGAGTGGGTATACGTAATTCTATATTGGGTTTCATACAAAAACATCACTGCGTGCAACCCCTTTAATCAGATTCAGGGTGTGTGTGTGTGTGTGTGTGTGTGTGTGTGTGTGTGTGTGTGTGTGTGTGTGTGTGTGTGTGTGTGTGTGTGTGTGTGTGTGTGTGTGTGCGCGCGTGTGCGCATGTGTGTGCGCGTGCGTGCGTGTGTGTGTGTGTGTGTGTGTGTGTGTGTGTGTGCGTGCAGTGGGACAGTGCGACAGCCTGTTATTACGACCCATGTGACTGACAGTGTGTGGGAGGAGGTAATTGCTGAAGTATGCCTGCGGTGCTGAGGGCCTTCAGGGGAGCGGATGTTCAGCAGACGGAGGCACGCAGAGCCACAGAGCCCAGAACTGATGAGTCATCTCTCTCTCACACACACACACACACACACACACACACACACACACACACACACACACACACACACACACACACACACACACACACACACACACACACACACACACACACACACACACACACACACACACACACACACACACACACACACACACACACACACACACTCACTCACTCACTCCTGTTTGTTTACACTGAGTGGTGACAGACAGGGAACTGTCACCCAATGATCGGCCGTCTTTTTGAGGATTTCACCCGTTTAGACTTCAGGACAAGCGGCTTAGTGCGATCCAGATCCACTCCATGTAAACAGCCGGATCTGCAGACTGTAAGCTGCTGTTTACGGCAGAGAGGCAGACAGGGCTATGTTTACTCTGCAGTGGTTGGGATTACACTGCTAGACATTATACCATTACTGTGTATTCATTCCAAATGTGTGATTTTCATTCAAACATTGCATGTGCTAGCTGGAATGATGTGGCTGCAAAGAAAACTAAAGAAAAAGGTTAATCACAATGAAAAAAACTTAAATTAGTTTACCTGAAAGCAAAAGTTGAACGTAATATTTTTTACTTAAACGTAATCGTAATAATAACCTAATACAGTTATGTGAAATCTGTTGACATAATACATTTAATTAAAGTCTTTTTCAGTACACTTTTCAAGTTGCAAAATGCTGTTTACATAAAACAGAGCAGAACATTGAAAGATTTGGAGAAAGAGACTTAGTGTCAGGTCGCAAAGCAAAGTATTACAGATAAATATATCTACGTTGAATGGCAACAATTATCAACATTACATTAAAACAAAGCAATATAAGTCAAAATCAATTCAATCAAATGTAACGTTTCAAAATCAAGAATTAAGGGTTAGTTTCCCCAAATTACAAAAACTAAATATGTTGTCACTTACCTCTGCAAATATAGAACCAGGTTTTTATCGCGGCAAGATGTCTGCCTTTAGCCTAATACAATGAAGGAATGATATAGTTGTGTTTATGGAGCTCACAGCATTAAAACAAATGATGTGTAAAGAGATATACACAGCGACATGTCCATCCAGAAACAGCGTTCCTTTGGGAGACTAATCAACAGATATCACTTCCGTAACTCAAGTGAATGAATATATTATTTTGTTGGTTGTGATACAAAACGTTGTGATATTTGGTGCAGGGTGGTCCAAACAGATGCTGGCTGTCAATATTCAGTTTACAAACTGGAAAACCTCATGTTGAAAACTTGCTTGAACGTAATGACACAATCTGCACCTTTTCAGTCAGCATTTACATGTTGCGAGCTCAGATTCAAAGTGTAACCCCCCCCCCCCCCCCCCCCCTCTCTGGGCAGTGTACTTCTGGTTTGTAAACCCAAACTATGATGATCTTGTTTGTGAGCCAGGAAACTGGCTTTCCGCCCATCTGAACTTTGCAACTCTCAACGCCCACACACATGCATGCCACGCACACTCGTACACACACTCATACACACAGTGAAGACCCGTCATGTGTGGAGGTTCAGGCTTTTACTTTTTCATCTCTGAGCAAAGCAAAGAGCTGCATACTCGCTGCAGTGAGCCGGAGGCAGGGCGACCCGGAGGATCCTTCACTCTGACAGACAGACAGAGAACACACACTGGGGGGGGGGGTCCTGCACCTGAGTTCGTCTGCAGCATTCCAATATGTTCTGTCTGTTAACCTCTCTCTGACCCAACCCAGTTCTTTATTACAATGTACAGTATGCTGTGCACTCAAGCATTGTTCAGAACTTTATTTCAAAATCCACTCAAGTTTGCAAAGTCAAGTTCCCAAAACACTGGTATAATGCATAACATTTTGGAATTAGAATAATAGTGTTTGTCAAATATGAGCTGCAGTGTGTAATGAAATCTCTGATTCCAACTAAAATAAACACTTCTCGCTCCTCCGGTTTGTATCCCGGTAGATGAACAGAGACTGATCATACAGCACCGGGTGATTCACGACCGCTGTAATGAATTTTCCCTCCATTTTTTGGAATATGAGGAAATGACCTGCGTAGTCTCTCCCAGCATATACGCGGTTTGATTGGCTAGCGCTTGTACTGGCAGATTTGCATAAACAGGATTTCATTGGCTGACGCTTCTGCCGAGGCACCAAAAGTTGAACATTGCTCAACTTTTAAAGCGAGCAACGCCAGCAACGCTCCACGTCACTTCCCAAAATGCAGTTTGGCTAAAATTGAGGTCACCCCATTCAAAGTGAATGGGCAGAAGCGTTGGAAGCTTCAACACATGCCGCTGTGTGGACGGGCTGTTACACTTTCAAAAATAATTTATGCTGACATTGTCAGCCCACTGACATGGTTTGAAATCAATATATTATCCAATTTGTGACCCCCCACAGGACTTAAAAAGCACCTAACTAGATCACGAAACCAAAAATCTCGGGGGTATCCCACGAACACCCCTAGCATGTTTGGACCTCGGTATTTAGGAATTCCTGGATACGGCCCTGCGTCTAAGGAACCTTCATATTTAATAAACTATAAATGTTTTATATCCATATAACGGGAAAAAACTAATTTAACTGATCTTTTTCATTTAAAAAAAAAAAGAAACTCAAAATGCTAACAGTGAGCCTCTGAATTAGCCCCGAGCGAAAAATGCTAACCGATTACTGCACCGAAAATCACTCCTATAGCTAGGGTTGCCAACCGTCCAGTATTAGCTGGGACGCCCCGTATTTGAGCCAAAAGGGGCGTGTCCCGTACGGGACTTTGTTTGTCCTGGACTCCCGTGTAAAGGGAAAAATAAAATATATGTTTCTGTTTGCGCGCAATGCAGTGTGTCTGGCTGCGTGCCTGTGTGTTTGTGTGCTGTATCCGAAGGGGGCTAGGACCACGGCATCATTGTTTGTGTGGCATGTCAGCCTGTTCAGTCGTGGGGGGAAATGAGCGCTGCCGGTGGAGGAGGTAATAATGAAAGAGGAGAAGAGAGAGAGGATGTGGTTCTGGGCCCTGGCCCTTCTAAAAAGAAAAGACTTGTGTTTTACAACAAACAGTGGAAGAAAAACACAGTTGGGTGAAGCCCGTGAGTGGAGATATGTCTCGGGTCGTGTGTGTGTGTGTGTGTGTGTGTGTGTGTGTGTGTGTGTGTGTGTGTGTGTGTGTGTGTGTGTGTGTGTGTGTGTGTGTGTGTGTGTGTGTGTGTGTGTGTGTGTGTGTGTGTGTGTGTGTGTGTGTGTGTGTGTGTGTGTGTGTGTGTGTGTGTGTGTGTGTGTGTGTTTGTGTGTGTGTGTGAGTGAGAGTGAGAGTCAGTCAGCTGATTGATGGAAAATGCTGGGGAAATGGTTGGTTGAAGGATAACATTAAGTCTAATAATGATGTACCGTGCATGTTCACATCATGTATACTTTGTATTACTTAATACCATTTTTCAAATATTTTATTTTTTAACATTTTGGACAAAATAGCCAATTGTACATCGAGGTGCCCAGATGTCCCTAGTGCCCACCTATCCGATTTGAACATGCTGATGTACAATGTGATGTAGTAGCCTAATGCAGCTGTAAGACCATTGTGTTCAAGTATTGTGTAGGTATGCATAGTTTTCTATGCATTTTGAGGGGTTTGGGGGGTTTGACCCCCAAAAACATTTTCGAACCCTAGGGGCTGGCTCCCACAAAATAATTAAATAACATAACCTTAACCTAACCCTAAACCGAAATAAAGTAACAAAAAAAAGTAACTAAATCCACCAGAAACCCGAAAATCTTTTTCGGGTTTCTGGCAGACACATGCATATGTCCCGTTTCTCCATTTCTGGAAGTTGGCAACCCTACCTATAGCCCCCTTATTACTTATCCTAGCTGCACGATCAACACATCGTGTATGATCGTAAGGAGACACAGAATCTAATGATACCCACCTCAACACTCAAAGATTACAAATTTGCGGAGAAAATAACAAAAACCTACATCAAAACATGTGGCACTGGGTAGCCCAAAACGCTAACATGGTTTACCTTGGTCTTAGGTCTGGTCAAACTGGTCTTCACTGGCATTAAAACGATAAAAACGATGGTGTAGTTAAGTGGTTCTCAAATGGGGGTACGCGGACCCCTGGGGGTACGGCAGGGGGTAGGCTACGTGAAATTTATTTTATGTAAAAAAAAAAAAAATGAATGCATTTAAACAAACTACTAATAGTAGATAAAGTACTTTATTCTAAAGTTTACAGTAATTCTGGATAATAAAATGGGAAAAATAAACGGGTGTTCTCTTTTCCTCTCCCTCTCCTCACAGCCCGCCAGTCTCGTGCAGCTCGCTGAACCTGTAATGAGTGACCCGATAGTAAAGAATAAATATATGTCTAGCTAGTTTAGCTAGTTCCAGAGTAGATAAACAAGCTAAGTGTGTTAGGTCTAACTCTTAGTGTATTTAATGTTGCTCCACTCAACGGTCCGTCACAGCGGCAGAGCTGTGATCATGCAGAGCTGCGTGTTCTCCGTCAGCAGCAGCTGATCTGATCTCTCTCTCGCGTCCGGTTAGACTTCACTCGCGTTTATGTCCAAATCTATCAGATCTAGCAAGTTCTAGCTAATGATATGACTGCCTGCTTATCAAAAGGACCTAAACAATAAGCGTTGCTTGGCAACGGCTTGTGGCCGCAAAGTATAGCACAGCATTATATATGAGGGGTCAAAATCCCATGCTCATAAAATGCTCATATATTTTTTCTCCTCATTCCCCACGCCCCAAAATAAATAAATATACCAATTTTAGGAAAAGTAACGAAGTTTGAGCAGTGTGGGTTTTATATTAACAGAGTTACACATATTTCAAAACTCGAAGTGTAATAACTGCAGTTTGCCTCCCTGTCAGAATGACAAAGATCCTCAGTGAAGCACGAGCCCATGTTTCTCTACATTGTTAGTACAACTTATTAAAAAGATCAGTTCAATGCAACTAATGTCGTCTTAGTGTTATTGCATGATGTTAAAATTGGTTTGCCATGAATTTAGTGACGGATTGTAAACATTTGAAATGTAGCATTTAAGTGTTTCTCAGTTACAAGGTTGTTGTTTTGGTGCAGCGCTGTACTGTACCTCTTTATATAGGCTTTTTCCCCCTAACAAATAGTTTTTGCGCTGATCAGGGGGTACATGGCTGAATATTTGTTTCAAAGGGGGTACATTATTGAAAAAAGTTTGAGGACCACTGGTGTAGTTAATCCATAGGTTAATCCAATGTGTCTGTGTCCCCTTTGAAATGTTCTGATAATCCATAAGCAATAAAAACTTATTTTCCGTTTCCAGAAATCAGAGCAGGGATTTTCCTACGCTCTGCAACAAGATTGCACGTGCAGAGAAGCCAGCTTTTTATTTTAACATGAGAGTCTATGGGACGATTTCCCTTGGATTCTATTGGCTCTAACGGTCAGGAAGAGATGTCACATGTCAAAATCGAACAAGGGGGGCCAGAGATAAGGAAAATCCACCCAAATGGCCCCAGAAGAGGTTTGTGCTAAACCTCTCTAAAAAGGTCAAATATCACTTGTTTTGCATCAATCTTGATACAGGGTACTTATTATATGTTGTACTTTGGATTCCTAAAGCTTTTAGTCTACTAACCCATCATCCAAGGTTAGTTTTCACTCTAAGTACAACATATCTTTTGGACGGACACTATAATTTACAGTTTTTTACTATGTTCAATCTGAATTTTCTTTAAAATAAAAACATCTATATTGATTCTGACTTTTCTACATCCAACTCACAGGTGTATCATTACTTTGAGAAAAAAGATTATTAATGTAACCCTTTTAGAAGATATGGTCATTTGTTCTGGGAATGTCATTTTCGAGCCTGAGACCTGAAAAACAGGCTTGAGGCCTAACAGGTTAAGGGTCGCAGGTTATTTGCTTTAGTGTCACTGACCAACACATGAGACCATACATATTGCATTCAAACACTTTATGCCGATTTAAAGGAATTACATTTAGGGTTATTTTACCAATAGTTGGGAAGAACTGTGGAAAATGGAAAGATGCAAATAACTAACTAAGCAAATAAATTAAGTGAAATCATGTACATGTACTGTACATGTTGGTATATGTGTGTTATTTATGTTTGCGTCGTTAATGTCACGTTAAAATCTAATCACAACACCGAATAAAAGGGAAGCCAATAAATCTGGAGAGCAGAACTGTGTGTGTGTGTGTGTGTGTGTGTGTGTGTGTGTGTGTGTGTGTGTGTGTGTGTGTGTGTGTGTGTGTGTGTGTGTGTGTGTGTGTGTGTGTGTGTGTGTGTGTGTGTGTGTGTGTGTGTGTGTGTGTGTGTGTGTGTGTGTGTGTGTTGTAACCTGAGCGGGGGGGGGATCTCCCTGAGGCTCGCAGTAATTGATGTAATCAAAGGCATTTGGCTTTGGGTCACATGCTGACAACACCGCTGCTCCACGTCTGCACCGCTGCCCCCCCCCTCTCTGAGCCAGCACATTTGTGGAAGTTCTTCTCGGCCGCCGTGTTTATCTGGAGCCACACATCCCAGTGAATCCCTTGGAAATGACTCATCCTCGCTCTCCAAGCGATGACTTTTTGACCGACGTGTCTCTCGCTCTGAGCAGAGCTTTTCTCATGCTTGAGGATTTGCTTTGAACACTTTTCCGATGAGTCATTGCTCTGAGAAGTTGCAGGACTCTACATGTGCCTGTTCCTCTCAAAGTGCACACTAACTGATCTCCTCTGGATACACACTATGCTGCTGTTGTTCAATGGAAATCCTTGCCAAAGTGCCAAGTTGCTGAAAAAAAGGTTTTCATTCTTTCTAGTTTCACGATGGCACATGGCTTGTGGGGCTTCAATAATGAACCTTCTCTGCGCATACGCTAAATACAACTGCAGTGTATGTCTTTGTTTGTGTACAAATAAGCACAGAAACTGATGTTATAGAGATCATGTCTCATATCAACTCTAGAATGAGTCATCTGCTGTTGTCCCTCACCTGGGGTAGGGGGGAGAGGGGTAAGATGAGCCACCCTCTTTATCTAACTGTGCACATTGGTTGTCATGTGACCATACATTCTGGAAGCACCCATCCTTTATATCTGGCTGTGATGGAGAGAAGCACGAGGTTTGTTATTTTATAATAAACCCTGTTCTGCTTGTCAAATAGCGTTTCAACCTGTCAGGTGTAATTACTGTTATGTCAAAACAAATGAATCCAGGTCTGAAAATATGTATCAAATGGTATTTTAGCAAGGTATACAACCATGTCAATCATTTAGCTAAAGGTGATTATGAATGACTAAGCTAGACCGTTAAGTCTCTGTAGAATAAAATGGTATTTCAATGTAGCTTTACACAGCTGATTTGTTGTTATGTTTTAAACATTGTACAAACGGCTGGATAGAGAAGGGTGTTAGGTAGGGTCTGTAGGAGATCACAGGATCCAGCAGCTCAGCTAAGATGACCTGGTCTTTTGTAGCTAAATACAGTTTCTCAATAGAATTAATTATATTCATTTAGATCTAGATTGGTTCAATCATTTTAAGGCACGCCACCATCTTTCCAGCCGTATGCCTGAAGAAACATCTTTAGGAAGGGCTGCAGCTTTCAACAGAACTACGGTGATAGGTGGATAAAAGAATAACCATGAATGATAACTTGAATAATTATCAATGACTAGATAGGCTGTTTGAATCAGTGAAGTTTATTTTCTTCTTTTGCTCGGTTTTAAACTTGAAAAAAGACGATTCAATCTACCCCCTAGACGTGGATCAACTTCCCCCTTAGATGGGAGAAGTTAAGCCACAAGACCACTTTTATTTTAGAAGTCATGTTTTGGACAGAAGACACCTGAAGTCAAAGTTGTTCTTGTCATTTTACTTTACTACCCTAGAAGACAACATAAGTAAAAATGGGCTACATAGTGTTTTTTTGGTTCAGTCTATTTTCTTCCAATTCCGTCCACATTGAAAAGTCCACATCTCAGACGTTATTTTAATGATCAAATCAGTGCCTATGTTGAAAATAGTGTGTCCTTCATGTACTTTACTTTTGGGAGATAAACCTTCTTTGGACCCTTTGATTTGGAAAAGTGGAGAATGCAGACTAAAATGAACAGATGTGGATTTTGAACACACAAACAAGACAGTATTATACTAATGTAATACTGTTGTATTAAAATGAGCATATGGAGATTTAGACTGAATATTACTGTAGTTATGCACTACGGTAATATCTCTCTGGTGTAGGGTTGATATTTGCCTGGATAAAGGTGAAATAAATCATACAAATAAAATAAATAAACTATGTAAACATAAAACAATTAAAACGTTTGACATGTGGATAAAATCGCAGCGTACCAGTAATCATGTTTCAAGTTACAGGGAGAAAAAAAACCTCCATAGAGGTACATTTATTTCAAAGCAATATAGAGTATAAATAAATCAACGGTATGCACTGTATGGAGGGCATCATCATCATCATCATCATCATCATCATCATCATCATCATCATCATCATCATCATCATCATCATCATCGTCATCGTCATCGTCATCATCATCATCATCACACAGTCAGAGATGAGATTTGTCACTTCATAATCAAGCCATTAGATTTTGAGTATTTGAAGACAGACGACCTCAATGTGTCTCCTTTCAGCTCTTCACTGCTGAACGCTGAACTAAGTGACAGTTGTTTCTCAATAACGCATGCATGACTGGACTCATTTTCTGCTGACAACTTCCAACCACACAAGCACATTCCTCACCTCCTGCACACTCGCCTTGTCTTTAAGGTGAGGGTCTCAGAATACATAGTCCGGCCCCGCTCTAAATGGAGCTTCCTCTTTCTGTCATGGAGGAACGGCGGACGTTTCACATGCTGCTTTTATTCAATCTAATTAGACGTCCTGACATAAGAACACAGTGTCTGGTCAGGAAGGCTACCATTGCTCTGTGGACTCTTTCACCCACCCCTCCATGCCTCCCCCCTTTTACGCCAGCCCACCTACCTTGAAAAGGCCTCGAGGAGAGGTCATCGAGTGCAGAAATGCCATTGCTTAGAGTCTATACTCTGTAATTATATTCTCCTCATGCATTTGGTGCGTTGGAAGCATGAGCTCGATGTTGCCTGAATGCACCGCGCTGAGACAAAGGATTCTCGTCTCCCAGCGCCTTCAGACACGGGGCCGCTCCTGCCTGCTGAAGGCCCCCGGCCCAGATTTGCAGCCCCACTTTGGGTTTCAGAATTAAAAACCCTCAGATGTCTTGAAGGTTTCTGCGTGGATGAATATGAATATGAATACCTTCACTAATCTCGGGGATTAGCTGCTGGATTGTCAAAGTGTTTCTCTGGACCCCAGCTCTTGACAGCTTGCAATTATCCTCCCTATTTCAGGGCACCTCTGAATTTCTAATGTCACATTTCACTTTGAAATGACTGGTAATGCATATTAATTTTGAGTGACAGTATGTGCAGGCTGCATTTAAATAATCTGTGCCTGTCATCTGAGTTGACTTTGCACATTAACAAAAGTACCATTTAGATTAAGCAATTGGCCCCTGTCTGTTTAAACATGTTTGAAGAGCCTTTTGAGCAGAAGCTTGTTTAAACACTGAGGTCTGCAGTAACGTACAGCCTCATGCAGGTTTCTTGATTATTCCAAAGAGCATTTCAAAAATGTTCCAGGATGATTTTGTAAAAGCTAAGAGGACCAACTCATAATGTGCAGTCTGTGAATATTGATTGCGAAGCATTTTCTCCACTTTTTTGATCCTCAAATATATAGCTATCATCGTATTTCAACATGCTGTGTGTTTTAGAACCTGTGGTATAGTGACAACAGAATGCACATGAGATACTGAGAGCCATTAACACTAAAAGCTACTAATACATGCCAGGAACGCTGCTGAGATATTGACGCTTTAATGCCGGTAAAGTGATGCAAATCTAGAGACAGAGAGAGCCTCTTTTGTGTGAGAAACGATACAACATGCGCTCGTCTCATTCCCACTAGATATCACCAGGGGCGGACTGGGGGGAAAAAGTGGCCGGGGATTAATTGACAGACAGGCCCACTTAATGCGCGGCATGTATCGGCCGGCCGGCGACGAAAGTATGTTACTTAACAAAAACCCTATGCATTTGATGTTATTTTGGACCATTATTCATAAAGTAATCACATTACCTGAGCCCTTGAGTTACCTTGAGCAAAAATAGTTACAGCATATATTTAGTGATTTAATGTTAAC
The DNA here is from genome assembly GCF_902827115.2 of Pseudochaenichthys georgianus. Taxonomy (NCBI): domain Eukaryota; kingdom Metazoa; phylum Chordata; class Actinopteri; order Perciformes; family Channichthyidae; genus Pseudochaenichthys; species Pseudochaenichthys georgianus. The sequence continues at coordinate 4,347,645 of NC_047526.1, forward strand.
AGATCATTGATGCAATAACATTTTGACCCAATTTGCCTGACTTGACGCATGGAATAAAACATGGGCGTAGGAAGCATCCTCAATGTGGATGAGACAATTTAACAGGGGGTGTGGGCAGGTGGTGGACCTCACCTCCTCTAGGGGGGTCCGGGGGCATGCTCCCCCGGGAAGAGATTTTTAAATGTTGAAGTTAAATGCATCAATCTGGTGCACTTTGAGTGCAAAATTAGGGACTAAATATATGGATACATCTCTCAACACCCACATGAAACAGAACTGATTTACTTTTTCTTTCAACATTTATTTGAACAGCAAGTGGAGGCAAAAGTGACTGCACCCAAAACAATAAACCTGCTAGCTAACTAGCCTAAACTCAATAACAGAATGTGGGCAACACGTTCATCTCCACAGCCGCGCGACCTCTGAGTCAGACGTCACTTCCCCCTTTTCTATCCTACGGGTACAGCCACTCCCCCTGAACCCCGTTTCCCTGCCACCCCCCCCCCCCCCTCCCCTATGCAAGCCCCTCCCTCTGAACCCAGGGCTCGCTACAATACTGTATACACAAACTATACAAAAACGCCTTTACGCTTTGGAGCTTGTTTATCCATCTGTAAGCAACTGCCAGCTAGGTCTCTCAGTCACTCACTCCTGATCGTTCACTGCCAGTGACAGCTGCTACGGGCCTGATGTGTGAAAGTGAAACTATCTGATATAATCTGTTATAGGATATGTTCTTTCTATCAAAATGGCCCAGCCCTGTGTTTTACAACAACAGTGGAAGAAAAACACAGTTGGGTGAAGCCCGTGAGTGGAGATATGTCTCGGGTCGGGTGAGGTGGTGGTGTTGTGTGTGGGTGTGTGTGGGTGTTGTGTGTGTGTGTGTGTGTGTGTGTGTGTGTGGGTGTGTGTGTGTGTGTGTGTGTGTGGTGTGTGTGGTGTGTGTGGGTGTGTTGTGTGTGTGTGTGTGTGTGTGTGTGTGTGTGTGTGTGTGTGGTGTGTGTGTTTGTGTGTTTGTGTGGTGAGAGTGAGAGTCAGAGTCAGTCAGCTGATTGATGGAAAATGCTGGGGAAATGGTGTGTTGAAGGATAACATTAAGTCTAATAATGATGTACCGTGCATGTTCACATCATGTATACTTTGTATTACTTAATACCATTTTTCAAATATTTTATTTTTTAACATTTTGGACAAATAGCCAATTGTACATCGAGGTGCCCAGATGTCCCTAGTGCCCACCTATCCGATTTGAACATGCTGATGTACAATGTGATGTAGTAGCCTAATGCAGCTGTAAGACCATTGTGTTCAAGTATTGTGTAGGTATGCATAGTTTTCTATGCATTTTGAGGGGTTTGGGGGTTTGACCCCAAAAACATTTTCGAACCCTAGGGGCTGGCTCCCACAAATAATTAAATAACATAACCTTAACCTAACCTAAACCGAATAAAGTAACAAAAAAAAGTAACTAAATCCACCAGAAACCCGAAAATCTTTTTCGGGTTTCTGGCAGACACATGCATATGTCCCGTTTCTCCATTTCTGGAAGTTGGCAACCCTACCTATAGCCCCCTTATTACTTATCCTAGCTGCACGATCAACACATCGTGTATGATCGTAAGGAGACACAGAATCTAATGATACCCACCTCAACACTCAAAGATTACAAATTTGCGGAGAAAATAACAAAAACCTACATCAAAACATGTGGCACTGGGTAGCCCAAAACGCTAACATGTGTTTACCTTGGTCTTAGGGTCTGGTCAAACTGGTCTTCACTGGCATTAAAACGATAAAAACGATGGTGTAGTAAGTGGTTCTCAAATGGGGGTACGCGGACCCCTGGGGGTACGGCAGGGGGTAGGCTACGTGAAATTTATTTTATGTAAAAAAAAAAAAAAATGAATGCATTTAAACAAACTACTAATAGTAGATAAAGTTACTTTATTCTAAAGTTTAACAGTAATTCTGGATAATAAAATGGGGAAAAATAAACGGGTGTTCTCTTTTCCTCTCCCTCTCCTCACAGCCCGCCAGTCTCGTGCAGCTCGCTGATAACCTGTAATGAGTGACCCGATAGTAAAGAATAAATATATGTCTAGCTAGTTTAGCTAGTTCCAGAGTAGATAAACAAGCTAAGTGTGTTAGGGTCTAACTCTTAGTGTATTAATGTTGCTTCCACTCAACGGTCCGTCACAGCGGCAGAGCGTGATCATGCAGAGCTGCGTGTTCTCCGTCAGCAGCAGCTGATCTGATCTCTCTCTCGCGTCCGGTTAGACTTCACTCGCGTTTATGTCCAAATCTATCAGATCTAGCAAGTTCTAGCTAATGATATGACTGCCTGCTTATCAAAAGGACCTAAACAATAAGCGTTGCTTGGCAACGGCTTGTGGCCGCAAAGTATAGCACAGCATTATATATGAGGGGTCAAAATCCCATGCTCATAAAATGCTCATATATTTTTTCTCCTCATTCCCCACGCCCCAAAATAAATAAATATACCAATTTTAGGAAAAGTAACGAAGTTTGAGCAGTGTGGGTTTTATATTAACAGAGTTACACATATTTCAAAACTCGAAGTGTAATAACTGCAGTTTGCCTCCCTGTCAGAATGACAAAGATCCTCAGTGAAGCACGAGCCCATGTTTCTCTACATTGTTAGTACAACTTATTAAAAAGATCAGTTCAATGCAACTAATGTCGTCTTAGTGTTATTGCATGATGTTAAAATTGGTTTGCCATGAATTTAGTGACGGATTGTAAACATTTGAAATGTAGCATTTAAGTGTTTCTCAGTTACAAGGTTGTTGTTTTGGTGCAGCGCTGTACTGTACCTCTTTATATAGGCTTTTTCCCCCTAACAAATAGTTTTTGCGCTGATCAGGGGGTACATGGCTGAATATTTGTTTCAAAGGGGGTACATTATTGAAAAAGTTTGAGGACCACTGGTGTAGTTAATCCATAGGTTAATCCAATGTGTCTGTGTCCCCCTTTGAAATGTTCTGATAATCCATAAGCAATAAAAACTTATTTTCCGTTTCCAGAAATCAGAGCAGGGATTTTCCTACGCTCTGCAACAAGATTGCACGTGCAGAGAAGCCAGCTTTTTATTTTAACATGAGAGTCTATGGGACGATTTCCCTTGGATTCTATTGGCTCTAACGGTCAGGAAGAGATGTCACATGTCAAAATCGAACAAGGGGGGCCAGAGATAAGGAAAATCCACCCAAATGGCCCCAGAAGAGGTTTGTGCTAAACCTCTCTAAAAAGGTCAAATATCACTTGTTTTGCATCAATCTTGATACAGGGTACTTATTATATGTTGTACTTTGGATCCTAAAGCTTTTAGTCTACTAACCCATCATCCAAGGTTAGTTTTCACTCTAAGTACAACATATCTTTTGGACGGACACTATAATTTACAGTTTTTTACTATGTTCAATCTGAATTTTCTTTAAAATAAAAACATCTATATTGATTCTGACTTTTCTACATCCAACTCACAGGTGTATCATTACTTTGAGAAAAAAGATTATTATGTAACCCTTTTAGAAGATATGGTCATTTGTTCTGGGAATGTCATTTTCGAGCCTGAGACCTGAAAAACAGGCTTGAGGCCTAACAGGTTAAGGGTCGCAGGTTATTTGCTTTAGTGTCACTGACCAACACATGAGACCATACATATTGCATTCAAACACTTTATGCCGATTTAAAGGAATTACATTTAGGGTTATTTTACCAATAGTTGGGAAGAACTGTGGAAATGGAAAGATGCAAATAACTAACTAAGCAAATAAATTAAGTGAAATCATGTACATGTACTGTACATGTTGGTATATGTGTGTTATTTATGTTTGCGTCGTTAATGTCACGTTAAAATCTAATCACAACACCGAATAAAAGGGAAGCCAATAAATCTGGAGAGCAGAACTGTGTGTGTGTGTGTGTGTGTGTGTGTGTGTGTGTGTGTGTGTGTGTGTGTGTGGTGTGTGTGTGTGTGTGTGTGTGTGTGTGTGTGTGTGTGTGTGTGTGTGTGTGTGTGTGTGTGTGTGTGTGTGTGTGTGTGTGTGTGTGTGTGTGTGTGTTGTAACCTGAGCGGGGGGGGGATCTCCCTGAGGCTCGCAGTAATTGATGTAATCAAAGGCATTTGGCTTTGGGTCACATGCTGACAACACCGCTGCTCCACGTCTGCACCGCTGCCCCCCCCCTCTCTGAGCCAGCACATTTGTGGAAGTTCTTCTCGGCCGCCGTGTTTATCTGGAGCCACACATCCCAGTGAATCCCTTGGAAATGACTCATCCTCGCTCTCCAAGCGATGACTTTTTGACCGACGTGTCTCTCGCTCTGAGCAGAGCTTTCTCATGCTTGAGGATTTGCTTTGAACACTTTTCCGATGAGTCATTGCTCTGAGAAGTTGCAGGACTCTACATGTGCCTGTTCCTCTCAAAGTGCACACTAACTGATCTCCTCTGGATACACACTATGCTGCTGTTGTTCAATGGAAATCCTTGCCAAAGTGCCAAGTTGCTGAAAAAAAGGTTTTCATTCTTTCTAGTTTCACGATGGCACATGGCTTGTGGGGCTTCAATAATGAACCTTCTCTGCGCATACGCTAAATACAACTGCAGTGTATGTCTTTGTTTGTGTACAAATAAGCACAGAAACTGATGTTATAGAGATCATGTCTCATATCAACTCTAGAATGAGTCATCTGCTGTTGTCCCTCACCTGGGGTAGGGGGGAGAGGGGTAAGATGAGCCACCCTCTTTATCTAACTGTGCACATTGGTTGTCATGTGACCATACATTCTGGAAGCACCCATCCTTTATATCTGGCTGTGATGGAGAGAAGCACGAGGTTTGTTATTTTATAATAAACCCTGTTCTGCTTGTCAAATAGCGTTTCAACCTGTCAGGTGTAATTACTGTTATGTCAAAACAAATGAATCCAGGTCTGAAAATATGTATCAAATGGTATTTAGCAAGGTATACAACCATGTCAATCATTTAGCTAAAGGTGATTATGAATGACTAAGCTAGACCGTTAAGTCTCTGTAGAATAAAATGGTATTTCAATGTAGCTTTACACAGCTGATTTGTTGTTATGTTTTAAACATTGTACAAACGGCTGGATAGAGAAGGGTGTTAGGTAGGGTCTGTAGGAGATCACAGGATCCAGCAGCTCATCTAAGATGACCTGGTCTTTTGTAGCTAAATACAGTTTCTCAATAGAATTAATTATATTCATTTAGATCTAGATTGGTTCAATCATTTTAAGGCACGCCACCATCTTTCCAGCCGTATGCCTGAAGAAACATCTTTAGGAAGGGCTGCAGCTTTCAACAGAACTACGGTGATAGGTGGATAAAAGAATAACCATGAATGATAACTTGAATAATTATCAATGACTAGATAGGCTGTTTGAATCAGTGAAGTTTATTTTCTTCTTTTGCTCGGTTTTAAACTTGAAAAAAGACGATTCAATCTACCCCTAGACGTGGATCAACTTCCCCCTTAGATGGGAGAAGTTAAGCCACAAGACCACTTTTATTTTAGAAGTCATGTTTTGACAGAAGACACCCTGAAGTCAAAGTTGTTCTTGTCATTTTACTTTACTACCCTAGAAGACAACATAAGTAAAAATGGGCTACATAGTGTTTTTTTGGTTCAGTCTATTTTCTTCCAATTCCGTCCACATTGAAAAGTCCACATCTCAGACGTTATTTTAAATGATCAAATCAGTGCCTATGTTGAAAATAGTGTGTCCTTCATGTACTTACTTTTGGGAGATAAACCTTCTTTGGACCCTTTGATTTGAAAAGTGGAGAATGCAGACTAAAATGAACAGATGTGGATTTTGAACACACAAACAAGACAGTATTATACTAATGTAATACTGTTGTATTAAAATGAGCATATGGAGATTTAGACTGAATATTACTGTAGTTATGCACTACGGTAATATCTCTCTGGTGTAGGGTTGATATTTGCCTGGATAAAGGTGAAATAAATCATACAAATAAAATAAATAAACTATGTAAACATAAAACAATTAAAACGTTTGACATGTGGATAAAATCGCAGCGTACCAGTAATCATGTTTCAAGTTACAGGGAGAAAAAAAACCTCCATAGAGGTACATTTATTTCAAAGCAATATAGAGTATAAATAAATCAACGGTATGCACTGTATGGAGGGCATCATCATCATCATCGTCATCATCATCATCATCATCATCATCATCATCATCATCATCATCGTCATCGTCATCGTCATCGTCATCGTCATCATCATCATCATCACACAGTCAGAGATGAGATTTGTCACTTCATAATCAAGCCATTAGATTTTGAGTATTTGAAGACAGACGACCTCAATGTGTCTCCTTTCAGCTCTTCACTGCTGAACGCTGAACTAAGTGACAGTTGTTTCTCAATAACGCATGCATGACTGGACTCATTTTCTGCTGACAACTTCCAACCACACAAGCACATTCCTCACCTCCTGCACACTCGCCTTGTCTTTAAGGTGAGGGTCTCAGAATACATAGTCCGGCCCCGCTCTAAATGGAGCTTCCTCTTTCTGTCATGGAGGAACGGCGGACGTTTCACATGCTGCTTTTATTCAATCTAATTAGACGTCCTGACATAAGAACACAGTGTCTGGTCAGGAAGGCTACCATTGCTCTGTGGACTCTTTCACCCACCCCTCCATGCCTCCCCCCTTTTACGCCAGCCCACCTACCTTGAAAAGGCCTCGAGGAGAGGTCATCGAGTGCAGAAATGCCATTGCTTAGAGTCTATACTCTGTAATTATATTCTCCTCATGCATTTGGTGCGTTGGAAGCATGAGCTCGATGTTGCCTGAATGCACCGCGCTGAGACAAAGGATTCTCGTCTCCCAGCGCCTTCAGACACGGGGCCGCTCCTGCCTGCTGAAGGCCCCCGGCCCAGATTTGCAGCCCCACTTTGGGTTTCAGAATTAAAAACCCTCAGATGTCTTGAAGGTTTCTGCGTGGATGAATATGAATATGAATACCTTCACTAATCTCGGGGATTAGCTGCTGGATTGTCAAAGTGTTTCTCTGGACCCCAGCTCTTGACAGCTTGCAATTATCCTCCCTATTTCAGGGCACCTCTGAATTTCTAATGTCACATTTCACTTTGAAATGACTGGTAATGCATATTAATTTTGAGTGACAGTATGTGCAGGCTGCATTTAAATAATCTGTGCCTGTCATCTGAGTTGACTTTGCACATTAACAAAAGTACCATTTAGATTAAGCAATTGGCCCCTGTCTGTTTAAACATGTTTGAAGAGCCTTTTGAGCAGAAGCTTGTTTAAACACTGAGGTCTGCAGTAACGTACAGCCTCATGCAGGTTTCTTGATTATTCCAAAGAGCATTTCAAAAATGTTCCAGGATGATTTTGTAAAAGCTAAGAGGACCAACTCATAATGTGCAGTCTGTGAATATTGATTGCGAAGCATTTTCTCCACTTTTTTGATCCTCAAATATATAGCTATCATCGTATTTCAACATGCTGTGTGTTTTAGAACCTGTGGTATAGTGACAACAGAATGCACATGAGATACTGAGAGCCATTAACACTAAAAGCTACTAATACATGCCAGGAACGCTGCTGAGATATTGACGCTTTAATGCCGGTAAAGTGATGCAAATCTAGAGACAGAGAGAGCCTCTTTTGTGTGTAGAAACGATACAACATGCGCTCGTCTCATTCCCACTAGATATCACCAGGGGCGGACTGGGGGGAAAAAGTGGCCGGGGATTAATTGACAGACAGGCCCACTTAATGCGCGGCATGTATCGGCCGGCCGGCGACGAAAGTATGTTACTTAACAAAAACCCTATGCATTTGATGTTATTTTGGACCATTATTCATAAAGTAATCACATTACCTGAGCCCTTGAGTTACCTTGAGCAAAAATAGTTACAGCATATATTTAGTGATTTTAATGTTAACAGATCATTGATGCAATAACATTTTGACCCAATTTGCCTGACTTGACGCATGGAATAAAACATGGGCGTAGGAAGCATCCTCAATGTGGATGAGACAATTTAACAGGGGGTGTGGGCAGGTGGTGGACCTCACCTCCTCTAGGGGGGTCCGGGGGCATGCTCCCCCGGGAAGAGATTTTTAAATGTTGAAGTTAAATGCATCAATCTGGTGCACTTTGAGTGCAAAATTAGGGACTAAATATATGGATACATCTCTCAACACCCACATGAAACAGAACTGATTTACTTTTTCTTTCAACATTTATTTGAACAGCAAGTGGAGGCAAAAGTGACTGCACCCAAAACAATAAACCTGCTAGCTAACTAGCCTAAACTCAATAACAGAATGTGGGCAACACGTTCATCTCCACAGCCGCGCGACCTCTGAGTCAGACGTCACTTCCCCCTTTTCTATCCTACGGGTACAGCCACTCCCCCTGAACCCCGTTTCCCTGCCCCCCCCCCCCCCCCCCTCCCCTATGCAAGCCCCTCCCTCTGAACCCAGGGCTCGCTACAATACTGTATACACAAACTATACAAAAACGCCTTTACGCTTTGGAGCTTGTTTATCCATCTGTAAGCAACTGCCAGCTAGGTCTCTCAGTCACTCACTCCTGATCGTTCACTGCCAGTGACAGCTGCTACGGGCCTGATGTGTGAAAGTGAAACTATCTGATATAATCTGTTATAGGATATGTTCTTTCTATCAAAATGGCCCAGCCCAGCCCAGTGGGTTGTGGGCCACACCCCTCCAGGGAGTGGCCGGAACACTTACAAATGTGGGCCAGTAGGATTTAGGCCCTCCGGCCCACGCACAGCACCGGCCCGCCGGGAAAACTCCCGGTATTCCCAATGGCCAGTCCGCCCCTGGATATCACCTTTCATTGATGCTAATTCAACACCTGGCAAATTATTGGAAGCTCCTAAACAATCTTGTGTTCTGTAAATTACTCATCAATCATTTTGATTACACAAAAGTAACATACAGAGACGTATAAAGTAACATACGGAGTAACATATGGAGTAACATAGAGTAACGTACAGAATGACATACGGAGTTACATGCAGAGAGATATAAAGAGTACAGAGGCCAGTACGGAGGAAAGTGCTGAGGCCAGTACGGAGGAACGTACGGAGGAACGTACGGAGGAACGTACAGAGGAACGTACAGAAGAACGTACGGAGGAACGTACGGAGGAACGTGCGGAGGAACGTACGGAGGAACGTACGGAGGAACGTACGGAGGAACGTACGGAGGAACGTACGGAGGAAAGTGCTGAGGCCAGTACGGAGGAATGTACAGTGGAACGTACGGAGGAACGTGCGGAGGAAAGTGCTGAGGAACGTACGGTGGAACGTACCGAGGAACGTACCGAGGAACGTACGGTGGAACGTGCGGTGGAACGTGCGGTGGAACGTGCCGTGGAACGTGCCGTGGAACGTGCCGTGGAACGTGCCGTGGAACGTGCGGTGGAACGTGCCGTGGAACGTGCGGTGGAACGTGCCGTGGAACGTGCGGTGGAACGTGCGGAGGAACGTACGGTGGAACGTACGGTGGAACGTACGGAGGAACGTACGGAGGAACGTACGGAGGAACGTACGGAGTACGTAGGAAGGAACGTACGTACGTACGGAGTACGTAGGAAGGAACGTACGGAGGAATGTACGGAGGAACGTACGGAGTACGTAGGAAGGTACGGAGGAACGTGCAGAAGAACGTACGTACGGAGGAAAGTGCTGAGGCCAGTACGGAGGAATGTACAGTGGAACGTACGGAGGAACGTACGGAGGAAGGTGCGGTGGAACGTACGGAGGAACGTACGGTGGAACGTACCGAGGAACGTACCGAGGAACGTACCGTGGAACGTACGGTGGAACGTGCCGTGGAACGTGCCGTGGAACGTGCGGTGGAACGTGCGGTGGAACGTGCGGTGGAACGTGCGGTGGAACGTGCGGTGGAACGTGCGGTGGAACGTGCGGAGGAACGTGCGGAGGAACGTGCGGAGGAACGTGCGGAGGAACGTGCGGAGGAACGTACGGAGGAACGTACGGAGGAACGTACGGAGTACGTAGGAAGGAACGTACGGAGTACGTAGGAAGGAACGTACGGAGGAACGTACGGAGGAACGTACGGAGTACGTAGGAAGGAACGTACGGAGGAACGTACGGAGGAACGTACGGAGTACGTAGGAAGGAACGTACGGAGTACGTAGGAAGGTACGGAGGAACGTGCAGAAGAACGTACGTACGGAGGAACGTGCGGGGGAACGTACGGTGGAATGTACGGAGGAACTTACGGAGGAACGTACGGAGGAACGACGTACGGAGGAACGTACGGAGGAACGACGTACGGTGGAACGTACGGAGGAACGTACGGAGGAACGTACGGAGGAACTCAGAGAGTACCGTAAGGAGTAAAGAAGTTCCAGGTCAGATGCAGGGTAATTTTTGTCATCAGAGGTCGTCAGCCTTGTTGTGACAGTCCACTATGCTATCACTCTACTCTGGGAGTGTTTCAAGGAGACAGATAAACATGCCAAATGGAATTCATATGAATGCATCAATTATAATGACATTTACAGAACAATTTGTGTCTTTACGTTATATTTGATATGTTGCCATCAACATGAAACGGCATCATCATCACACACTACATAAAGTATGTGCAATGCACTTTGATGCTCCTCCATGCACATAACACACGCATGTTGGTGGTGTTGTTTTGATGTCAGCAGCACCGTCTCAAATCGGCAGTTTAATGCAGATCTGCTCTTTGAATGCCACTCATGGAATACCCCGTGAAAAGTGACGGCTGCGATGAAGAAGGGCTGTCTGCTGTGCTGTGATAATTCATAATTACATGCAAACTCCCCAGGGGTAGTTTCTACATCAGACATTAAAAACATCCAGTTCACTTGTCCAAATAGGATGTGAGCTCCAGAACACAAAGCCTGCCTCCCTCACACGGCTGGTGCCGAGCAGCTCTCAGCTTCCCTCCACCCACCGCCTGCAGCTCATTCAACATACATTACATGTTCTGTTCGGTCTGTTTTCACTTCTGAAACATTAAATAGATCCTCTCCAAATACACTCGTTCATTCTGACCCTCCATCTGACGATACAGAACATGGTGACCACATTACTCGACTTTAGAACCGTGTAGTTTATCTGTGCAAGTTAAAGGACTACATCTCCCACAAAATGACCATTTTACATGTTAGCTTGAATTCTTTAAATATGTTGCATGTTTTCTCACCACTGAGAAGCACAACATAGAAACAGATGTATGACCGATCACCAGCGTTGGGAGTGTTACAATGACTAATTACCTGTAAAAAAATATCAGTAACCTAATCTTTGTAAAATAAAAAGTAATGTAACCTGATAACCTTCTGTTTACTTTGGGATTTCCTCAATATAGAATGCAATACAAATGAATCGAAAATAAATACATTTCAATAAGATGTTTTTAAGTAAAGTGTACTCTAAGACAGCAGATACATGTGACCTTAGAGAAGACGAAACCAAGAGGAAGAGAAAACATTTTATTCTAAGTAGAAATACTTCAGTCTTTAAATACTTTAATACAAGTGAAAGTACTGAATTCAAAATGTAAAGTATTGCCAGCTAAATGTACTTAAAATATCAAAAGTAAAAGTACGCATTATGCATAATGGCTGATTTGAACATATCATATTATTATGGAATAATAAAGGATTCCATCTTTGAATTGCTTACAAATACATGTAAGAACATTTAAATGTTGTAGTTTATTACTAAGACCATTTTAGTTTCTTTATTAATATATTGGTAGAAATGTACTGCATTATATCATATCAAAATGTCATTTGTTGTACATGTTAACAGTAGCTGGTAACTATTAGTGTTAATAAACGTAGTGGAGTCAAAAGTGCAATAAGTGTTCCAAAATGTGAGGGAGTAAAAGTATAGTAAGTTAAATAGAAACACTGAAGTAAAGTAGAAGTATGACAAGTAGGCTACAGTACTTTAGTAAAGGCACTAGTAACTTCCCACCTCTGTAGATTAAGATATCTTGTAAAACATTTTTTAATGTATTTTTATTTGTATAATAGTTTTTAAATGTGCACACCAAAGTAAAGTGATTATGATCTAGTGGAGGTTTGACTGTACACATAAGTACATTCTGGACTGAAGCGTCCTCCCGTCTGCAGCCTGAGAAAATGGCTTGTGTCATCTTTCGCAGTCATATTCCCGCTGTGTGCACGGAGGGAAGGAGGGGGGGGAGCACCGAGCGAGCGCGAGGGGAGGGATCTGAGCAAGCAGCCAGTAGTGCAATTCTCCAAACTCTGCTGCGTACGTTCCTGGGAGTGCGCGCATGTTTCCCGCGGGCGCTAACGCAAAGCCGCACCGCGCTTACGATGTTGTGAATGAGGAGTGACGTCAGCGTCCGAATGTCAACAATGTAGCGACTGTAGGCGTTCCAGTCGAGAGTAACAAACAGCGGAGACGGAGCGGCACGCCGCGCTGGAGCACCGCGCGCACACACGCACGCAGTCGTACACACAACAGAGTCACACACGGTGTTTTTTTACTGAAGTGACACAAAAGCGAGGTGCTGCATCGGGACAAGAAGTGACCTCTCTGAGGAAAGGAGTCATCATGTGAGAGAACTTATGAGGGACACGGACAAAAGGGCTGGAGACGCGCGGAATAGAAAGTAAGAGGTGAGCTGCTGCACGTTTCTCCGCGTCATTTCTCTCCTCTGGTATATTCCTCTCTGTTTCTCGTGTGTGAATCCACCGTCTCTCAACTTCAGTGTGTTGTTGATGCTCTCTTAGCCGAGTTGCAAACTTGCATTAGTGTCGCAGCCCGAAGAGTCCTCCCTGTGATCTGTGGAAGAAGTCACTATAACTGAAAGGAAGGAAAACCGCGTGCATGTTTCTGAAGCTTGGCGTGGTGCTAATATTAGAGGCTGTAATGCGTCGGGTGTGAACGCGGGTTCAGGAGTGAAACACACTCTGAACCACATCCTGTTGTGCTTTCAGTCAATACACCGTGTGCGCTCCATTTTCTCCGTGTTTGTCAAGTAGGTGAGCGGAGATCCCGCTTCTATCAGCAGAAATAAGCACACATAAAAGCTGTCACCTGTAGCGTCATAACACACCTCAATCACTTCATGAACAATCATCATTATTACCTTATTATTACTATGATAAGTATTATTGTTATCATTAGTGCACTTCAATGCTGTTCTGCTTTCCCCCAATCTGATTGCATGATGTCATCACCTGCCCATTAATCAACATGTTTAAATATTTGCTGTGTAAGGACGGTCCTTATCGGCTCCGACAACCAATAGAATCATGTACATCTCGACGGTGTCTTTTAGGATCCCATATTTTCAATATCATTGACCCCTCGTGTTTAATATCGGGAGCAAGCGTTGTATACCATTTCCTGGCTAAAAAACTAAACATGTTGATTTGAAGTGCGGTATGAACCCATCAGCTGCGCCTTTACGCGCGGTCCTGCTTTGTCATGAGGATGCTGCAGCAGGGCTTAGTCAGTCCTGTCATTTTATTATGGAGGAGTCAGCGGTGTAGTGAGGAATGTTGTTATGCAAGTAAGGTCTCACAAGTCGATATATTGTTGGAAAACACTTCTGGGAAAAACGAGAACACCCATAAGCAGAGCAGTGGTATAACACGTGCACCTATTACTCAATACAATATTACAGTGTGTTTTTGAGGGCATTTACAGTGAACTGAAATCATCTGATCGTCCACCTTTGCTTTGCTGGAATGAAAGGAAGCTGTGACCAGACGCAGAGCGAGTGTGTGTGTTTCGGGATACTATTGTTTGATCGCCACGTGCTTGCGACGAGGTGCCATACGGGAATGATGCTGCCATTAATGATACAGCATTCTGAGCAGCCTCTTTGTCTGTTTGTGCTGATGCAACGCGGGGATGGCACTGAGGGGATGCAGCATCACCCCACCCCCCCTCGCCCATTCCTCACATCATGTGTCACGGTGTAAATATTGGAGTGTGTGCAGCAGATGATTTTGAGTGCATGCTGGGTGGAGGTTTGTGTATCTGATCATTGAGATTGTAATGGGGGCTGTGAAAACACATCGCGCTGCTTGCACAACACGTGCACGCGGCAGGCAGCACTCATGCGCAGTTTTACGCAGGGAGCCTTTTGTTCTGTACAGTAGTCCCGCTGCCTTTCTATTCGCGTGCATGGCAATCCCCTGCTTATTGTAAGAGGGAGGGGGGTGTCCCAAACTGTAAACCGCACGATGACTCAGTCAGGATGAAATGCCACTTCATCATATCTGCCAGCCAGCTCTCTGACATGTCTAATAACTGCCTTCATTCTTTTCTTTGTCCTTTAATTACACGCATATGAATTGTTATAGCAAATGCCATGTTCACTTTGGCAGCACTATGAAATAATTATATTCTGCTCTTTCTTTGTGGAAAAACACATTTCCATTTAATCAGTATAGATTTCCACGTGTGTGTTTTTGCCTTGTCTTTAAAGAGTGTGCGCACCAGCTGATAGCTGCATCACGAAAATACTTCTTATCTATCGCTGTCTATTATTTTTAAACCCCCTTTTATTTGACTTCTTTTTATTTATACAGGGCAATCTTTTAAATCAATATCAACATGTGATTAAAAGGAGCTACTGCCAGCAAAAGAAAGAGTAAACGATACCAAAGTAATTAGCAAGAATCTTGAGAGCAGAATATACAATGAAATCAGATTGATCACCTGGCACAGACCATGCACTGCAAACACACAGTGCTGGTATGTGCTTAAGATGAGCAAATGTCACACTATCCGTCTAAGTACGGGATCCGCCTGTAAGATACTAATAAGATAAGATAAGATGAACCTTTATTAATCCCCGAGGGGAAATTCAGTTGTACAAAGCAGCAACAGGGTAAGCGTGAAAAAAAACAGCACAGCAAAGATTCACACAGATCAATAAAATCTAAAATAAATAATAAATAACATAAAATCAAGGAGATAATGATAATAATAATAAAATACTATGAAAATAGAAGATAAATAAAAATAAGAGTAAAATAACTGTCAGCATATATACATATTTGGTCATCATCTAAGTTATAAAGTGCGGAATAAGTTAAAGTGACAAGTTAACATGGGTTGTGGAAACAGTGTATATTTACGACCAGTGATTTATATATATTTGAACAGATTTATATATATTTGAACAGTTAAAGTTGCTAACTTGCTGACATTAGGTCCAGGTCCAAAACACGTTTAGTAAAAGGCTTCCTCTTCCTGTGGCCCCAGCTTTCTGAAAATGCACCAAAGAGATAAGGACCCTGATGAAGAAAAATGATAAGTCATGAAGTTGTTATTATATAACAGAGATCTCGGGCTGAGCTTGGGAACATCTGAGTCTGACTGCTGTTTGGGGATCTCGACATAATGACTCCCTCGGGGCTCAGCCTCTGAAATCCCACCCGGCAACAGGATCCTCCTACCTCCTCCTACTGAGCATTAGTTATCATCTTTATTGCCCCTTTCACACCAGCGCTTTTTCAGCTCCGGCTCGGAGCTGGAGCCTGAAAAGCGCCGTTTTTTCCTGTTCACACCGCAGCGGCGCCGGCTCTTAGCTCCGGAATCGGGTTCACTTCCAGCTCCAAAAAATTGTCGGTCTAGAGGCAAGAGCTTCGGAGCTAAGAGGTGGCGTCACTTACGTCTCTCTTACGTCGAGGCGTGCAGGAAACTAAACCCACCTCCCATGGGTCGACTGTCATGCCTGCCTACAAGCAGTAGTGCCTATAAACACACTTTATAAAGTCAGGCAGCACTAACCAGGCTTCGTGTGATTCTGTTTATTTGTGCCTTACTTTGACCATCCGTTCGCTGTTATCGATCATTGTGGAGAGAGGCAGACGTGTTGTTTTGTATTACTGCAGCTATCGGATGCAAGTAGTCAGTTTAGCTTCGGTTGCTATGGTAACATCACCCGTTTTATACCAGAGAAACTTTCATAACAGCGTTGTGATACCAAACAGCGTCAATTCAGACTGACACACATTCACTTAGGCTAAGGGAACTGGGGATATGCATCAGCTGCTTGTGTGAGTCGGACAGTGAATACTTTAGAGCGGCCGCTGCAGTGCGAGCTAACCGGGAGCTAACGGGAGAATAAACTCCCGTGGAAGAGCAGCGCTGCAGCGGTCGGTAAATGCTGCAGAAACACATTAATAAACAATGAACCACGGCACTCTGGAGAAAAGCATAAGGTTGGAGAAGTCGTTATCCAATTTATTCTGGCTTCGTGTGATTAAAAGCAACACGATCATCGACCCGACGCAGTTCCCCGTTGTTGTTGTTGTGAGCGCCGTAATGGCTGCCGTTGGATGGCAAATCAGCGATGTAAACGGTGACGTCATGACGCAGCAAGGGCAGCTCTGGGGCGCCAGTGGGCGGTGTGCACAGAGCGGGAGCTGAAAAGGGAAACCGGAGCTGAACCAGAAAAGCTCCCGCTCGGAGCTAGAAAGGGAAAAGCGCTGGTGTGAAAGCCGCATACGTTGCTGAAGTTCCTATCAAGCTAGATGGCAATAGAAGCTGCTTGTGTTCAAAGGTAACCAAGCACTTAAGGGTTAATGATTCATGAAATTGCATGAGGAGTGATCTCATTGATGATAGTCAGATTTCTCCAGAGCACAGCCCCTAACGTGTCGAAACGGCACCACTTTCACTCTTAGGAATCAGAGCAGACGTGTGCTTTCAAAGAATAGCTGAACCCCCAAAGCTGCAGATCCACATCCATTGCATAGATGTTTTGTTTATATTTGCATCACTTAGGACATTTGAGTAACCCCCACCAACTCAGCTCAACATCCCAAGTCAGTGCCTTGGCCAGAAACACATTCCCATAGCGCTCCCACATCAGCACAAAGGCATGTTTGACTGGGCTGCTGCCAGTGTGAGGCAGCCACCAGCACGCTGCTGCTGCTGCCGCTGCCGCTCCCGCTGCCGCTCCCGCTGCCGCTGCTGCTGCTGCTACTGCTGCTGCTGCCGCTGCCGCTCCCGCTGCCACTGCTGCTGCTGCTGCCGCCGCTGCTGCTGCTGCCGCTGCCGCTGCTGCCGCCGCTGCTGCCGCTGCCGCTGCTGCGTGGAGAGACCTCAGATCTGCTCTTTACACCAAGAGCTGTTGTCCCGCCTCTTTCTGATCCGTTCTTCTCTCTGTCATATCATGGCTGCTGCTCATTCTTCTGCTCCCACCGTTCACTGTGCACTGGCACCGTCTCTCACCGTGTGAAATGTGCCCTCAGTCTGCAGAGTTACAGTCTGTCTCTGTGTTTGATGCGCAGCACACACACACTTGCCAAGAAGCTATCAAATCTGAAACACCACAGGCAGCTCTCTGATTGTTTTGTGTTGCCTGTAAGAAAGGAGAGAGAAGCGTAAATCATCCCGGTGTCTGGTGATCTCACACACGGAGCGCTTCACCTTCTCAACTCTGGCTGAATCCTCTTTGGTTACCCGTCCTGCGGTCCTCCATGCATTTCAACTGTGCAAAACACATTGAGCAATACAAGGATGCACATCTGGTCCTGATAGCTTTGTAAAATAAAAACTTGAGAGTAGAAAAGTTGGGGCGTTTTAGTATTATGTTATCGGAGCAGTTCAGTGTGTACCGCGGCGCTCAGTGACTGAAGAGAAAGACGTGAGCACGATGTAAGCGGTTTGGCTGGGTGCAGCACGATACGCTGGCAGCACATGGTGTGTGTACATAGTGTGTTCATTCCAAGAGTGAGGAGTACCCTGAGGTTTTGGACACTGATCAATGATCAGCGCCACTCCACATTCACATTGATATCAGTCAAATGTGCAGCAGTGCATGCATGTTACCAGGAACTGCACTTGTCTTTTGATTTGAATCCAGGAACTTTACTTCAATTTCAATTATTTAATTTTTAATATTTGTATATGTTTGTTGAGCAGCTCAGTTGTGAAATTGCCAGTGGACACCTATCTTGAGTCATCATCTGACACGTGCATGTGTTATGGACGGTTCCCCCTGACGCACGTCCAGCGTTGCATAAAACACCCTGTCCATGTCAGAATGATGCTCACACACCCTGTGGTGTCCGGTCCCCCGCTACCACGGTATAATGCTCTGTGCGCCCGCCGTGTGCAGCCTGTGGACAAACAGAGTCTCTGGTGTCTGTCTTGGGAAACTCTCACATCGATAGTGATATAAACGTTCCCCTTGTCTGTCACTGCTGAGGCACACATGAAGTGGACTCTGTCACTGACTGGGGATCAGTCCCTCTGCTTCAACCTGTCACACAACAGTCTGAGGCCTGTCGTCCATTACAATGCCCTTTGTGGTGCATCACCCTCGTCTTCTAGTTGTTCTACCGTCAGAGTCGTTAGTAACACTCCTCTTTGGTTGAAGTTGTTGGTTTCCTGCTGGAGGTTCATTCTGTGTTGCAGCTGCTGATCTGATCACATGACCTGCATCGACAGATGGAGATGTTGTGAGATGATTAAAAGCATCTACTGGCGTATTTCCACGACAGCGTGGTTTAAGCGTGCCGTGCCCGGCCCGTTTTTGGTTGCGTTTCCACTCGCCGTAGTTCCGGCTAGCGGGTACTTTTTCATAGTTTTCTGGCTCTCCAAAATCCAGGTTCTTTCCGGGCCAACAACCGGGTATGCTAAACTCGTGAGAGAATCGCTGGCGACTACAACAAGATGAACATATTTTACCGTGATTATGCTCCGACCGTCCACACTCTCAACAACGGCCTACAGACATAAATAAACCAGCGACTGTACTCGCCATGACACAGGCAGTCTGTGGTTTGTACTTGTGTCTAGTTTCTGAACAGATATGAGGAGCTGTGAGCTCTGAGGGCTAAGAGCTAACGGCTGATGCTGGTTCTGTGTTTCGCATTGAAGATCACGGCACCGCCTACACTGCGTTACTATAGTTACTGCCCCAGTTCCTACACTGTAATGGAAACACAGCATAAAGTGAGCCTGGCCTAACAAGGCCTAAGTATACCGTACTAAGCCGTGCGAGGCCCTGCTGTGGAAATGCTCCATAAATGGACCTGAAGGGGGCCAACAGCTGTTTCTAAGGTCAAGAAAGTTGAAACTTTCTTCATTAGCATTACCAATAGATAAAGGGTCTTTTCTAATGAAGCAATAGAAATTAACTCGTTTGTGCTAAAAATACAACAAATCACTGATATTTGGATATATGTACATATATATGTAAGAAACAATTAGTATAACAAACCAATCAAAGTGAGAGCTAGGTAAAAGTACATATATTAGAAAAGAGAAGACGTGCCTTTGTTGATCCCCAGAGAGGAAATCCAGATGTTGCAGCAGCACAAAGACAAACATAAATAAGTATACAAAAAAAGTCATTTCTTATTTGTATTCTGTTTCTAATTACTCTGTAGAATAAAAATAAGAAAATAAAAACGGTGCAAGCTATAACATGAAATTCCCTCCACCACTTAGTGTGAACAACCCTCACATAGAGCTCCAAGTTCACACTAGTGTAGTAGACGTCCAAGAACAACACCTCGGTTCCCCGGCTGTAGCACTGCAGGGGAACCGAGAGGAAGACTCCCTGCTGAGACTGAATGAGAGACATTGTTAGCTCAATGACTCCCCACATGCTCAGCACATCTGTAATACACCAGCACCTGACTGAAGGGACTGTTGGTCACCAACATGACTGTGTGTGTGTGTGTGTGTGTGTGTGTGTGTGTGTGTGTGTGTGTGTGTGTGTGTGTGTGTGTGTGTGTGTGTGTGTGTGTGTGTGTGTGTGTGTGTGTGTGTGTGTGTGTGTGTGTGTGTGTGTGTGTGTGTGTGTGTGTGTGTGTGTGTGTGTGTGTGTCCTCTCACTTTAAGCCTGTTGGGTCAAACTTGTTCTGTATTTTGTAACCTCGTTACAAAATACCCAACAGGCTTGACCCAACAGGCTTAAAGTGAGAGGACACACACACACACACACACACACACACACACACACACACACACACACACACGTGTGTGTGTGTAAAAGACGGTTGAATTAAGGTGAAAGCCCCCGTCCTGCTCAGGCAGAAGAATGCTGTGCGTTTCCTCCTCTCGAGTTTGAGGTCATTTCCTTCTGTGACATCCTTTTGTTCTGTTCACTGACATCGAGGTGCACACTGACTGAACAGTGTTGATGCAACCCTCCCTGTTGTCTCCGTGGTGACCGTGTGTGAGAGTGACAGGCACCACTGTTGGGCTGCTGCTGAGGAACATGCTGGTTTCAGATAGATGCTGAATGCCGGCTGTAAAGCCCGCTAAACCTATTTTACGGTATTAAGCCGTATAAATAAAATATGATTGATTGCAGAACAGGAGTTGAAAACTGTGCCTTTTATTTAATGGCAATTCTTTAAAAGTCTTTCACATTTATTATTGTTGACAAAACTCAAGTTTGATTCAGGTGTATCCCATGTTTTTATTTTGGCAGGGAACATCATCTTTTGGTACTTTCCCCGATGCCATTTATTTATCACAGTTTGAGATGTAGCTTCATGAAATGATGTGTGTTGAATACCGTTTGTACTCTCGGCTGGAAAAACGAGTCCATTTGTTTTATTTTGACCACATATTGATTTATATGCAGCCCTAAACACATCTCTTCAGATCAAGATCACACATCTGACATGCAATGAGTGGCATTGACAACGTTTGCTCCAATATGCTTTCTAGGACGAATCCATATGACTTTAAGTTACGTGCGTATAAACAAGAACTCCAAACGGTACGCTGTTTTGAATTTTGTATAACCTCAATTTTGAATCTGCCATACATATACATAGGAACATATTGTTTTGCACATGTCACTCTTCTCTCTTCCACCATACGTCTCAGATTCCTCACTCTGTGTTTTCCCATGAGCCTTACTGAGTTACAATGGCATCATCGTCGTCACGTTGTGTGGTTTGAACTATGAGTTGTAAGAAAGCCAAGTGAACTTCCCTGTTTCCTCGGGGGCTGGATGTTTCCTGCCAAGGCCGTTTAGTTTCCCCCGCCTCTCTCTACGTGGTTCGGGTCGATGGGAAAAGTGAGTGTCTCATTGAAGCAAAGTGGAAGGTATTTCAAACAATCAGCGGATTCCTGGTTCTGGTGAGGTCATTGTTTTCGTGAGGGGGGGGGTTGATCCTTGTGGCAGGACGTTGTTGTCCATCTGCCAGCCGCTCAGTGCTGGCCGTCACCTTGGAGGTGACTCGGTGACAGAGGTCAGCATTCCCCCCTGCAGGGTGGATGTATGTGTTCTGCTCATCAGAGTCACCCTGCGAGGACACCCCCATTGTGTGTGAGCGCATGTTAGCAGAGCTCTGACATCTGCGGCGCATCAACGCTGAATAAATAGAAAATAATAGACGTGCTCCTCAGAGGTCGGGAAACAAAGTGCAGCGAAGAACTATTGATCCCTCAATGCGCAACAGTGTGAGGCTGTTTGCGCTGCCAGCTCACACAGGAGATACCACGAGACCGCTCTTATCGCTGCAACATCTCGAACGTGAGGAGAACAGTCGCAAACACTGCAAAATGCATCTTTTGTAAAACCTGTTTATTCAGTCCCCTGTGGTCGACGCCCCTAAACCCTGATGCAACGCACGTGTTGAATGCTTTCATATCGATAATGCAGTTTGAACGAGTTCAGCTTTCAAATCAATAGACGGCGTTTAAATAAACAGAGAAGTGTTGCTAATACATTTACTCAGCTCTTACATGACATCTCGTAAGCTACGACAGAATAATAAAAACATTGTAAAACAATTGGTCAAAGAGAATTTGAAAGTATAATTTTATGAAAGAACTGAAGGGAAGGGACAATCCCACGTCTCACTCTGCCTCTCGCATGGCGTTTCTACGGATCAGCTACTTTGCTACAGTGGTTTGAGTAGATGGCCATCAGGCAAGTGAAGAGTGCTTGAAGTGCTGGTGACTTGAAGCCAATGGGGGCGGTGCAGTATTTCTGGAGATGTAGCCGGTAAAACGAATGGACTTGGAGTTGGGAGACGACGTCTATGAAAGGGCATCGTGTTTTACTGTAGCCAGGCAACAGGCTCATTTTAAGTTCATCACCACAATAGCTTTGAATTAAGACATAATGTAAAGCATTTAAGGACAAACTCAAACAAACTTTAAATTCACGTTTAAAGGAAAAGTGAAAACGAATTGTTTGTTGACATCATACATTTCATTAAACTTAATGTTTCAGTTTTTCAGTGTATTCACATTGTTTGATATCTTAAAAGATAATTAAATATCATTTGTTCTATGTTGCGATGGCTGCCAACCACTTTGAGGCTGTTTACAGTAACCCAGTCATATCTTCGTTGGCGGTGTTGAAGCAGTGGAGTGTGAAACAACAGAGTGTTTAACGTGCGGTTTGGTGAAAGAGTGCAGCTGTACAGGAGTGAGTGTGAGGGAGGAGAAGAGGGTAGGGGGGACATCCTGTGAGACCAGCACAGGTGGTTTGGAGGGGGTTGATAGTGGTGGGGGTGGAGGTTGTGGGCGTGGACGTGCCCACTTCCTGCCCGAGCCCCCGCGCTGCACTGTAAAACAGTCAGCCTCCAACCAGATCAGCAGGATCTGCCGCCGGTGGCTTCCTGCCGCCTCTCAGCGGGCGGCCATAGGTGCAGATCCTGTCTCTCCAACGCCCCGCTGAGCCTCATACTTCTCCCCCTGATGGAGGGCTTTCCGTCTCATAATCATGGCAGAGCAAAGGCAGCAAGGAAAAGGAACATTCATTCTACAGCAAAAAGAAAAAGCTGTGAAATGAACGCATTAAAAAGTGAGAGCATGACGTTCACCCTGATGGGTTTTCCATTTGGGGCACACAGATGTGGAATGGAAACATGAAAGTCTCAGTATTGGGTTGAATCCACGTATACAGGCCTGCTTGTGCATGGGGAGTGATCTGTGCCGGGATCCCCGTCAGCCGGCTGATCCTGATTCCATCCATGAAGAAGAATGAGCCTGTAAACACATTACGGTCCGCTCACGTAGACAGCAGACAGGGTGGGAGCGCGGAGGATCAGAGGCACTCAGACCTGCGTGGAACCCAAGACGCTGCCCCTCAATGAGGAGCGTCGACACTGACTGAGCTGAGACGTTCACTTTATTTAAGTGTATTATTAACAGACTTAACTAACTGGATTTGGTTAGTTGAAAGCAATAATATGAAGTTGAACCTAACATTTTTTATTTAAACGTAATATTATTGCTTTCAACTCACCAAATACAGTTATGAGAAATCTTTTGACGTAATACATTTAATTAAAGTCAACGGTTCAGTTTCTTGAGTGAAAAGACGATAAAGGGTTCTGTTTCTGTTCAGCAAATACCTTTTTGAATGTTCACCACAATTTGTTTCACGCAGTCAGGGATAAGTTGATCAATGTGGATCCTGACCTCTGGGTTACAGGCGACATGCCCTTAATCTGCATTCATGGAAAAACTAAAACACAAGTTTCAAACAGAAAAAGCTAACATAAAATGTAACATTTCCATACATGTGTTCCTACATGCAGTCCAAAGAGCTGAGAAACTAACTTGTGCCTTGCTTCAGTTTACATCAGAGTCTATGGTGGAAGCCTGAACAGAGTGAAATATGAATACTGCAAAGGCAGCACACTGCTAACCAGAGGACTGACAGCAAGCAGCTGTTGGTGGAGTCCATGCCCGACGGGCAGGCCTGTCTGGGGGACCTACACAATATAACGAGTTTTATCTAACAGCAGAAATGGGGAAGATTGCACCAAATCAAGACTGACGTAAATCAT
The DNA here is from genome assembly GCF_902827115.2 of Pseudochaenichthys georgianus. NCBI lineage: Eukaryota > Metazoa > Chordata > Actinopteri > Perciformes > Channichthyidae > Pseudochaenichthys > Pseudochaenichthys georgianus. The sequence continues at coordinate 4,371,501 of NC_047526.1, forward strand.
GCGCTACAGAAAAAGCACAACAAATTATAACAATGCATTATACAAATAAAACAATACATTTTCAATATTAAATCTGAACAATTAGCATTGCAATTGAAAATGCCATCATTGTAATCCCTAGTCATCATTCCAGAGTGACTGGGGGAACAGCGCATGTTGTGTGTGTGAGAGGACAGATGGTGACATGTGATAGGCAGCCGTTTGTCATTCTCGCACAAAGTGCAGTTCTAAAGGTGAAGACAGTTTGAGTGCTGCTGCGCGAGTCAGGGAGTAAGAACCCTAATGACCCACATCCACTGACAGCACAGGGAACAGAGAGTGAGGGTCCGGTAAGCCCCCCAGGCTGCAGTCATCATCACACTGTGTGTGTGTACCTGACGTGGTCACATGACCGTGGTGTCATGGAGGACAGATGGTGAAAGGTCAACATGGTGGACGCTCCACTGTTGATCCTGAGAGACGCGAGGCAGCCGAGCGTGAGAAACAAGGCTGGGACTGCTGCCTTTCAAAGATGTGCTTTTTAAAGAAGTGTGTGTGTGTGTGTGTGTGTGTGTGTGTGTGTGTGTGTGTGTGTGTGTGTGTGTGTGTGTGTGTGTGTGTGTGTGTGTGTGTGTGTGTGTGTGTGGGTGTGTGTGTGTGTGTGTGTGTGTGTGTGTGTGTGTGTGTGTGTGTGTGTGTGTGTGTGTGTGTGTGTGTGTGTGTGTGTGTGTGTGTGTCCTCTCACTTTAAGCCTGTTGGGTCAAACTTGTTCTGTATTTTGTAACCTTGACATTTCTTGCGAGACACAGTTGAGTGACTCCCTCAGAGCAGTGGGTATATTCAGCCAATCAGGGTCCAGGACAGGTTCAGTTTGACATGTGATGAAATCAATATTGTTTTGTTTTTGATACCTTGCTTTGAAGGAAGGACACTCCTTGTTTCTCCCACAGCTTGGAGTTTAGATGCAGCTATTTAATTGTTAAAGACCAAAGAAAGAACATTAATAATACACATGTACATACATGTAAATAAGTTCCTATATATTTTCCCTTTGAAAACAAAAACAAAATACTCAAGAGGCATTATGATCTGTTATTCGCAGGTTCGAGTAGAAGGGATCTCAGGATGAAGTGTGCGATTGCTGCGAGAGATTTTAAATTGTGTAAGATCATTTGTACTTTTTAAAATGTGATTCTGATACAGTTTACAAATACAATGAAATACAATGAAATACAATGAAATACAATGAACTGAGGCATTTTGTTATGAATAATTTAAGAGATTGATATATCTTTGGTCTGTTGACACCTACAAATAAGATGAAGAATGAACTTCACAGTTATGACTTTATATATATATATATTAATAACGCGTTAACGCAAAAAAAAATGAACGCCACTAATTATTTTAACGCGATATTAATAATCGCGTTAAAATAATTAGTGGCATTAATTTTTTTTATATATATAGGGGCCATTTAGGCGCAGTGGGTCAGAGCGTTGGTCGTCAGATCAAGGGGCGTTGGTGAACTCCGGTTGGAAACCCGCCTCGGCCCCACTGCGTCAGGCCGCTGTGTCCTTGGGAAGACACTTCACCACATGCTCCTGGGGTGAAGTCCACAGTGATGACTCTCATGTCTAACATGTGTAATGTGTAATTGTAAAGTGCTTTGAGCACCTGCAAAAGCGCTCTAATAAAAAACGTGATGCATTATTATTATTATTATTATTTAATTATTTATTGTGTTGGATATGCATTGCCGTGTACAGTACATACAATTAGCCTGAACACCAGTTAGTTGAAAGGAAACGGTTTATGTTATGCAGTTAGAGACAGACGTATTGATCAAAGTATGAATCAATCTGAGGAACATGCTTCATGCTAAAGGCTGAAGCTCCGTAGTCTCAGTACCCGTGAAGTCTTCAGATAGGAACACAGAGTCACTGACATAAGGTCCAGCTAGAGTTCTCCTATACAAGGCAGAGAAGCGCAAAGATGGAGAAACAAAGGCACACAGAGGGGGGGGGGGAGAGGGGGAGATCAATAGTCATGGCTGCCGGAGAGGAAAGCGGAAAGCGGACATACAGATGGATTACAGGAGCACAGCTTTCATCTCACCCAGGGACTGTGTCTGGAGGGAGGAAGCTGATTGGCTCTCATCATATCAGAGAGTGCTCAGTCTCATTCTGGTGTCTGTTTGAACACTGATGTAGAAAGGCCTCCAGGAGGACACGAGAGGGACACTTACAGCGCGCAGAGACAACTGTCTTCTTCCCAGGGACACACACAGGCTCATACTCTGCTGCCTTCCATCATAGCAGGCTGATATTAACATCATGATATCACACACACAACACACACACACACACACACACACACACACACACACACACACACACACACACACACACACCCACACACACACACACACACACACACACACAGCGTGTCGGTTGATTGTTATCAGTCCAGCAGTGGCAGAATGAGACGAGAGGAAAGACAGGTTTCACAGCTGATCTGAAGGTGAAGTTAAAGGACGTCTTTAACTCCCAGCACACAGAGACAGAGACACAGAGACAGAGACGGAGACAGACACACAGAGACGGAGACACAGAGACAGAGACGGAGACACAGAGACAGAGACACAGAGACGGAGACACAGAGACAGAGACACAGAGACGGAGACACAGAGATAGAGACACAGAGACAGAGACGGAGACACAGAGACACAGACACAGAGACAGAGAGACACAGAGACAGAGAGACACAGAGACAGAGAGACACAGACACAGAGACAGAGACACAGAGACGGAGACACAGAGACAGAGACACAGACACACAGAGACACAGAGACAGAGACGCAGAGACACAGACGCAGAGACACAGAGACACAGACGTAGAGACACAGAGACACAGACAGAGACACAGACGTAGAGACACAGACACAGAGACGCAGAGACACAGAGACAGAGACGTAGAGACACAGAGACACAGAGACGCAGAGACACAGACACAGAGACACAGAGACACAGACAGAGACACAGACAGAGACACAGACGCAGAGACACAGAGACTGATCTGAAGGGACTCAGCAGATCCAGTCTTGAACTTGTTCCATTGTTTCATGAATGCAGAAATAAGACAGAGGGCTGCAGATCAATACAACACGACCAACTGCATCAAATGCATCCTTGTGTGGGTCGTATTGAAACAGACTGTCCAGCAGCAGATGCAGATGTTTGTGGAAATTAAAGGAACAAAACATGTGGATTTAAAAATGTGCTCCCTGATATCATTTTTCAGATTGTGTTTACTTCACATTATTACTACATTAATCTTCCCTTCTTTCTTTTCTGTTGATTCTAGAACATTCCTGAAACAACCACCTGACAGCAGAAGTGTTCCCATTGATGTTCAGTTATCACGGTAAGTTTAACTACAGCTGTGCTTTGTTTGAATCTGAATTCAAAGGCAGTGAATGTGGTTTTAAGCATCCTTGGGAATACTTCGCAGTGTGCTCGTGCGTAAACAGCTGCTCCAGGTCACAGAGAAGGGCACACTTAGGATGTGTCTAACAGTCGGTCAAAAGAGACACACTCAGTCCTAAGACGTGTAGTCGGTCCATGTGTGTGTGGACTGTGGCGTGTGTAAGCCTTCCTGTGAGGTTGCGTGTGTGACTGTGGACTGTCTGCCTCGACTCTGCAGGGACGCCCCCCCCCCCCCCACAACGCCCACCTGCCAATCATGCACCTTGATTCTGTGAGTGATGGCGATGTAGACGAGTCAGTGTGACGCTGCGCTGCTCGTGGATCAATGATCACTAATCACCATCAGGAGATGAAGGACAAGTCTGTGAGTAGCTGCAATACTTTGTTTTCAAAAATGTCAAAGCTTTATTTTGTGCTGGCAGGATGGCCGTTTTTTATTAGTTCCTGTTGTGGTTAGACTGTGTGTAGCCCGAGGACACATGGCGATGCACACACACAGAAGTTTCAGATCGTGCTGTCGTCTGATTGTTTTGATTCGATACTCACGGATGATACCTTCAGCAGTGAGATATGTAGTGTTCTTGTAAGTGAAAAGATTCCTTCCTTTCTGTAGCAAACGAATACTAGACCCACATACTGGCCTTTAAAGCCAATATCAAGATGACAGCATACTGTGTGCTCTCAGACACAAAGAGAAAACCACGCTGTTAAGAACTAATTCAAATATGCGCATTTTATATCTAAATGTTGAAAAGGAAATGAAGCTTCCTTCTCTGGCTTCCTTTGCAGGTGCTACAATAGCTTAAAATACAATAATACTGGATCCAAGTGCGTTTATGCAATGCTCACGTAAACCTTTAACAAGCCTCATAACCACTCAAACTCGCCCTTTTGCTCGACCCTCTCCCTCCTAGTATTATATCCTAGTAAGATTTACAATTAGCACGTGCTTGTGAAAAGGAGAAGAAACTGTAACTCTGGGCTGACAGGCTGCTCACAGATCTTTACGGCTGCCCTCTCGTGTGTAAAGTCAGACGTTTTTATCCCTGCAGTTATAAGAGTCTGCGAGCAAAACACAAAGGCGCTCTTTGTGCGGAGCTGTTAGTCTCATGGAGGCTTAGCGTGGTGTAGTGCAGAGTAAGCTGCTGGAGTAAGAGTGCAGGTTGTCAGAGTGCTTAGCCCGGACCACGTGGAGGCTGGCATCTGAGCGTCGCCGAGTGAGGGAGCGGCTCGGCGTGGACGCCACGAGTCCATGACCTCTCTCCGTACATATCTGAAACCAACATCTTAATCCCCGCTGCTGAAAGGTCGACATCTATCCGCTTTTAGTTCTTCTAATTGTTTGGCCTACAGTGTTGTTGTTGCACTTGGACACAAAAGGGACTTCCATGCGGGACATTTGAAATTATAATTTGTTCGTTTGTAAATAATCTGAAAAATCTTTTTTTAGTCAATTTATTGAACATGTCAGAAACAAAAAAATATAACAATAATATATATATATATATATTCTCTTTTTTTCACTCAGATTAATAATTATAACAAAGTACCAAGAAAAATAATAATAACAAACCAAAATAAAAGAAAATAATAATAATTTTCAGATAGTCTCTGTTCATGTTCAACCGGGGCAAGAAGAAGCTTAAAAAAACTTTTCTGGTCCTACCCCCTCTAACATATATTTTTCTTATAAAACATTAGGTCATCGTCATCAGCGACATGTTTGTCTTGTTAATCTTTTTTTTTTTAGTTCAATGTGTCATGATGTTACATAGCTGTATTAGTTTAGTTACAAGCAATAATATGAAGTTGAACCTAATCTTTTTTAAACTCAATGTTATTGCTTTATTCTTCACATAATACATTTAATTAAAGTCAATGTTTCAGTGTTTTGTACAGAAACACAACCACATCATTTCAGCGTGGCTGCATCGTGTCATCAACGTCTAATAACTTGCATTAAACATAAACAAATGTTATTTACAACGACCTCGCTAAACACACTGACTGACATGATATTCAGAACGCGTTGTTTCCCGTGACACATTCGTCCATTAACCGGTGAAACTACGATATATGTGCGATACAAACCTCATTATGCATCACAGCTAGTTGGTTCCACTTACATAATACATGTGATTATATTACTTCAGTATTCTGAAAGGCCAGTCCATCACGTAAGGTCACACATTCAAACATATTGCCTTCCAATGCTGTCCCTTTAAGTTGTTTAACATTTCTTAACTATTCTACCTAGGGGTGTATGAAATGTCAAAAACAGGAAGCCAAAATCCTGAATGACTTCCTGCTTCCTGTTCCTTGTCAGGCCTACTGAATCTTTTCTGGTCATTCAAACAATGTCTGGCAGAAAGTGGAGACATCGGAGCCAAACTGCAACTGGATAGAAATCCAAAACCCAGTTTAAGGTAACACATATGCTACATCTCCAAACTGGATTCATGACATTTCATTCAGTTTGGAAAGAGAACATTCCTTGTTTTTGTTGTTAAGAATTTAATGCAATAAAATACAGACTTGCAAATTCCATAGTGTAGAAGAATGAATCCTTATGTATTCCAGGATGTTCCCATAGACTTTGACTTAGGTTAAATGTCTGCAGGTCCCCTTTTCTAAAGAACTAGGAAGGATGCTACCTTTGCAATTTGTTTTCAGTTTCTTTGTGAGTTAGCAACACATACAAATATGAACGCAGTCCATGCTTCCAATAAGTGCTCAAACATCAGAAACAAGAGAAAACATCCATCACTAGTCATACTTCCTTCTTCTTGCATAAAGAGGACTTGTTAGGGTCTTGTTAGGAACCTGCCCTCAGTGGTTCTGCTCTGAGAGTTCTCCAAAGCGCGGCTCACACATGGCCGAGGGTTTAAGTGCACTGCTTGTTGCCGGGGTGTGTGCGAGGGCTCTCTGAAGTATCTGCGCTCAACTGTACGAGCCTGTCTGCTTCCCATGATGCACCTCCCCATCCCCAGCCTGGCGCAGGCAGTGAAAGAGGCCATTGTTCCTGTCACTCTGAGGCATGTTGCATGCACGTCTGACACAGAGTGGGAGAAGTGATTCCCTTTATCCTCCTGGAATGTCTTTGAATCACTCAATTCTGTATGTGGAAATGTTGCTATAGCAACTAAGTCATTGAGTCACGTTTGTCCTGCGTCTAAAAGAAAAGGGAAATACAGTTTTAAAATAAAAGTAATTGAAAGTCGACATTATTATACGCTTCAAATCAAGAGTTCCACTTGTTGTTAACACCGTCCCATGTCTGACGCTCGGAACCCATTGGTCCGTTAAGTGTCTTTCAGGACTCCTTTCCTTCCTCCGCTGTGGTCGACGTAAAGCAAAGCGCAGTTCGGAAAGCTTGCAGTTTCTCTCGTGGATTTCTCCTGCATGACGTCATGTGTTGACAAGCCTCTGTGGAGCATGCCTGGTGACATCAACACAAAAGAAGTACCCTTCCTCTGAAAAGGTGGGCTTCTCAGGCAGCTTCACATGAGACCCTTTGAATCCCCTGAACAGGGCCTGCTCTGCTTTGACGCTCGGGACAACGTTTGATTCCCTCTGTTCTCATGTTCCAGGCCTCATAACATCCCACAGAAGGGAGGCTTCCTGATCCGAGTATCTTTAGCGGTGCAAGAAAACACATGTCCTTGTTGTTGTGTTTGTGTCCAAGCGCTGAGTCGTAGGAGCTCTTCAGCGTGTAAACCCAGAGCTAGTCTAGAGGTCACGAAACACGGCCTTATCCGTCAGTGGAGTCTATTTTTAAACTCTGGCCGTATCGCCTCTTGCCCTTTGTGCTTTGTGTTGGAGAGGAGGGGTATTTCAGGACCCTAGCGTGGGAGGGCGCGTGATGCGTGATGTGGTGTGTGAGGGCGGTGAAGCCACGCCTGCCACTGACCTGGTGCAGGGGTTGGAACTGTGCTCCTCTGCTCCCCACTCATTAGGGCTGGGCGGCGTGCGCTGCGACCGCAGCACTTTCACTACGTCTGTACTTGTGGCCTCTGATGGGATCCAGATGGCAGTCTGCATCACCCGTGAGAGACATGCTGAGCACGAGAGGATATTCAAAGGAGTCTTGCACCCGGGTCGCTGTAAACAATTGATGGTCCATGCATTTATAGAATTGGAAGTACATTTATAATATATAGTGTCCTGTGAGGACATTCTGGATGACAGAACAAAGGGGCATTTAGTTTGTTGCAGCCAGTTAGAAACGCACAGCTTAATATTAAGAAAGAAGCATGCATAAGGTGTTACACATCAAATAGAAATGACCTATTGACATACCTACACATCATCCAGTAGCAGACACAGGAGAAAGTGTTCATGCAAGGTGTCCTCAGAAACGCATCAAAGGCAAAGTGTGTGTCCTTCCTGTTAAGGCGAGGTGAAAGGCCAGCCGTCCACCGTGGTGAAGCTGTGATGAATCAGGATAACACTTAGAGCCTTTCAGGCGGCGGCCCCACGAGGACGAATTCGGTTCGTTTGCGTTACTGTTTAGTGTCATAATAGACCGTTCGGCACACACGAGGACGACCGAATACGGCACTAAACGACTGAGGAAACGATAACGGGTCCCAAGGTGGATAGAAATGCATACGCCACTCTCTGGGGGGTCCAACGGCTCCGTGTGTGCGCCCTATCCGAACATCTTCAGATCACTGATAGTGATTGCGCAATAGCCCCGCCTCTCCCCACCTCTTCTGCTCACCATCCGCTTACCCCGCGCCAGTGCTGAAGTGTTTCGCCACCAACAAAAACAACAACAATGCGGATCGCAGAGTTGCTATCGTGCTCCGGAACGCTATTGACCATGCTACAGTTGTTTGTGCAACATCTACAGCAATAATTGATGAGGCAATAGCCCCGCCTCTCCCCACCTCTGCTGCTCACCCCCGCGTCAAGTAAACTGCACCCTGGAATTCAGATTAGTTATCTTTCTCTCGCGCGAGTGAAGTCTAATCTGACAGGACGGAGACACGCAGCTCTGCCCACCTGCAGCTCCTCCTCCGCTGCAGCAAAACACACACTTCAAAGTTAGATCATCGCCCTTAGCTATTTTAATTACCCTCTCAAACTCCTAAACTAGTTATAAATAATGTTTATTTTTACTGTCCGCCGGGTCACTCATTACTGGATCAGCTGCTGCATGAGACAGACACTGAGCTGTCCGAAGAGAAGGAGGAAAAAGAGAGGCTCCCGTGTATTTTATCATTATATTTATAGAGTCGTTATTCATTTGTTTTAAAGCTCAATAAATAACAAAGAAGACCTTTGACCGGCACTTTTATAATTTTGTCCGGGAGATTTAAACTTTAATAACACGCTGACTGGCGAAAAACTCCTGGCCCGGTTCCCTCGGCCCCCACCGCGGAGAATAAACAGAAGGGCAACCATGACAACCATGCTTCTTCGCTGCTTTTGTGGAGGAAGTTACAGCGCCACGTAACAGGCTCCTGCAATATGTACTGCAGCTTCTCCAGCGGTTGGAGCTAAACGGAGCGGTCTCGTGTTGGACAAGACACTATCCGGATAACTATTGCGTGTGGACGGAAGCTTGTTTGCGATTGCGTTTGCGTTAATCCTATGCGTTTAGCCGTTTTCGTCCTCGTGTGGCCGCAGCCTCAGAGTCCCTCAAAGGCATCCAGGGTGTTGCATTGAGATGCACCCCCCCAGGAAAGAGCTTCAGGGAGAAGGCAACCCCATTGTGTTCTCTTGTCTGCACACACTGCCATGCTGTGAGTGGTTGCTGCTTATAGGAAAGTGAGAAAGTGAGTATGCAACAACATTGTAGATGCTCGGCCTCAATGGTGCATTGTGTTAAAGACTCGACACAATATCACACTGATACACGTATTCGAGATGTATTCTCCTGGACGTGAAAGCCACAGGCTGCTGCTGTATTAGTTTTGGTTGAGTTACAACCACCCTGTCCAGTCTGCTGCTGCTGCTGTTTAGCTCCGATTTGTTCGCTGCTCTGTCTTGGCGGGGGAATGTGCGTCGGGCTGGGTCAGAGCCGGGTAACTCAGGGGGGGCGCTGGAATTCCCACACACTTGGCTCGTCTTGATGTTCTACTCCTTCTCCGAATCTCCCCACCCGCAACTATAAAGGGGATGTTGTGTTTGTGGAACACAGCGCTCTCAGGGCCGTGCTTGTTGTTCAGCACCGGGACCCGGAGATACACTGCACAGTGTGGCAGCTCGGTGAGCAGAAGGAGCTCCGCTGAGTCCATTAATCCGCCTGTCAGGGGCCTCATTTCGCTTTTATTTTAGCCAACTCCATCAGGCCTGACAAGTGGGCGATTTGAGCCAAGTCCAGGGCAGAGCTTCAGGTCCTCGACACAAAGTCAATCTTCTTTCCGCTCTTGGGAACAAGCTCCGGGATTTCGTCGAGTCATGTGAGATAATGTAACACAGGGGAGGGGGGAGCTGAAGGTGGAGGGGGGGAGCTGAAGGGGGGGAGGGGGGGAGCTGAAGGGGGAGGGGATCTGAAGGTGGAGGGGGGAGCTGAAGGTGGAGGGGGAGCTGAAGGGGGAGGGGGGGAGCTGAAGGTGGAGGGGGGAGCTGAAGTGGGGAGGGGGCTGCAGAGTGAATGAGGGTTATGGCAGCAGGGGAGCTACAATCTGCTCCAGGCCAGCAGACTGGTGCTAGCCTGTGTATAAGGTCATGTCTAGTGAGCATGTTGGGGTGGGGACGTTGTGCACACATTTATTTTAATACACTGCTGTCTAGCCAGTGGGGGGAGGGATGTTGAGCCTGCCAGCTCATCCCAGGACCACTGTCCACAACTTCGGACAAGAGGAGACTTTTTTAGTAGACAAAACCACCAGGTGAATACAACAACACTGAAAGGAGGCAAGTTGCACCCCCAGTTTGACCTTTGATGTGCATGATCACACTGAACCCGGTTGGTTCCGTCGTGTTGCTGTCTTCGTGCTGGGACTCGCTCCTCTCTCAGATGCAGGCTTTGGGTGAATGCTCTGCAGGGAGGGTGGATCTAGCATGTCAGTCTTGTAATTTAGCATCAAAGTGATGAGTGTGAGCGGTTGAATTAAGACCGGCTATGGCGTCACAGCGGTGACAGTCTGCTGTGGGGGACATGTGCATCACATGTTCCCTATCGTGGGAATAGATGTGTTGTGACTCCTCAGTAACTCCAAGGGCTCAATATGATTATCCAATCATTCAATCTATTATATGATACCTGATACAATCATTATTAGTGAATATCAAAACACTTATTGATTGAGTGAAAGCTCATTATAACAGTTGAAAACCAGGAAAAAAAGTAATTGGGTTTCAAGATTTTTCCTTCAAACTAAAATAGTTTTGATCCTGACTTTCTCCCAACACCATTTAATGTAGTTCGCTGTCATACCTAACAAAATCAATAAACAAATGTAAGGATTAAAGCTTGAACTAAAAGCAAATGAAAGCATTCCTGTTGTGTCAACATAGAAGTAGGCGGTGTGTTGACACTTTGCAGTAATGATTTGTTATTATTATTATTGGGGAGCCCTTGACTTTCCTCGAGCGCCATCATTAGGTGAAATGATCATCATGAGCATGCATACATTATTTAGAGCGTGCTTAAGCACAACTGTGTGTAATTACAGAGATGCTAGCGTGGGCCATAGACGCTTGGTCTTGTTGTGCAGCTAAAGATAGAGAGAGAAAGCACGCCTATCTGTCTATCTACCATCAATAATTGAATCTGAGCTAATTTTGGAGTTGGGCCGGAATAGAATGCTACTATCAGGTCCTGTGTTGTCTCGCTGGCTGGGAGCCAGCACTGGGGCCCCATGAGTTCCTGCTTGGGTGACGCCATTGTTAGTTTGCAGGAACAGGCACCGTTTATTTTATATACATGGCAGATGTGGGATTAAAATGTTTAGAGGATAACTGAAACGTTGACTTAATTAGGTTAGTTGAAAGCAATAATATTAAGTTTAACCTATTTAAACTGAATATTATTGCTTTCAACTAACCTAATACAGTACGTGAAATATGTTGACAATTATACATCACACTAAAGTCAACATTTCAGTTGCCTTTCAATTCCATGCTTTCAATGGATAATAATGTTTCCAGACTACATGGCAACACTATTACAGGACATACATCAGTGTGTCTGTGGGGTTCTTCTACAGCATGTTGGAAACAGGGCTGCACACTGCCGTGACACCCCACCTTGAGACGGCGAGAGGTCACAGAAGAGGAGAGTTAATGACCACCACACAGGGCAACATTAATGAGCCCTTCACGAGTGTGTTTTAAGTTCCATGATAGGCTTTCTTCCCACTCCTGTACGAGCTGTCAGGAGGCTGTATATCCTCCGTCTGTGCATGTGTGACTTTGTCTCTGGGAACTATACACTACATGCTGCTATGTGTGTTCATGGGGGGATGGGAGGTAGATGCTCCATTTTAACAATACAAAAAAACATAGTTGATGATTTATGTTTCATTACTGTACAATATAGCCCCATTGTGTTCTGGGAAAGTGTCTAATGTGTCCGCTGAGCTATCCAGGGAAGTGTAATGCAGCGTTTATTGGGTAGTACCCGGCAGTGGCTCAGTCAGTAGGGGATTGGACTGTGAGCCGTACGGTCGCCGGTTCAAGTCCCCGACCAGCTACTTGGAGAGGTCCCAGTTCAATTCCTGCCCTGCCGTGGTGCCCTTGAGCAAGGCACCAGCCATTCCCCTTCCCCCCCCACTCACACTGCTCCCTGGCGCTGTACAGTAGCTGCCCACTGCTCCTTGGTACTAGACTCCTGGTCCTAGACTCCTGGTACTAGACTCCTGGTACTAGGATGGTACAGCACACATTTCACTGTGTGCTGTGTGCTCTGCATGTGTGACCATTACAGAAGGTTTCATCCCTCCGATCCTAAGAGCTTCCACAACAGAGGAAGCTTTCATAGCCCATTAGGTCTGTTGCACCATCCGCTCTTAGTTAACCCTGCTTACCTTTAAACAAGTTATGGTCCTTACACACCGAGCCGATTTTCGAATACGTATGTATTCATACTTTTAAAGTACAAGTACAACTTGAAACTAGCAAATGAGACTACGAATTCATAATTAAAATGAGAAGTAAAGTCATTTTCTCATAGACTTCTACACAATCTGACTACTTTTTAACATTACATTATCAGGGGGAAGAGTTGACTGAAAGCTCCTCCAGAGTCAAGGAAGTCATTTCCAACACGCTGAGTTGTACTAATAAGCAAACCTGATGTGTAAAATCAATAGCACTTTAATGGTATTTCTTCCAGACCTCCATTACAATGCTCTAACACAGGCCTGTCCATGAGAGTTTGGGGCAAAGACTGCATCTCTATGACTGTATATCATCCTTTGTGCCATACTTGAAGTAGGAGGGATCTTTTCAAAATGATTGATATATAGTGTTGTAGTCTAAACACCTCGCCTTGACTACATGTATTGCCCTTCCAGTATTTGATGTGATATACGTAAGTGGGATATCCCCCCCCAGCTGTCAACAGTGATTTCACAGAGCCTTTAACCAAGCAAGGTATAACTTGGTGGTTGCTAAAGCTATGGCTACTGACAGTAAAGCACTCAGAGATTACCCATGGTTCCCTCAGAGTTACACACACACTTTCTGTGTGGGATTGGCTCCTTCCCTTTGTTCTGTCGGCTCTGGTACTAAGTTGTGTCTTGTTGTGTTTAATGTTCATTTACTATGCATTTAAAGCTCATATGAGACTATTAATGGCTGTGTTGGAATCGGTAATATAAATTCCCCCAATCATTTTCCATGTGCTGAAGTTGAAATGACCCCTCTGAAGGGATGTGGCTGTCCAGACGTGTGGGTTCTGTTAAGGATGTTGTTTTCCTCACGACTATTGATGCATGCAAATTCCTTCGGTGTTGTCAGGACTGTAGGCTGAAAGGATGCCCCTGGCAAAAAAAGGCTTTAGGAAGTTTGGGGCTGTATCCATGGACCATGGGAACAGCAGAGATGGAAACGGAACACGGACAAAAGCGGATTTTCTTTTCTGTAATTCAGCATTTACTTACCTTCTGACACAGAACGGAAAAAGGAGCGGGCTGAAACATTTTCTGTAACGCGTGGAAGCTGGAGTTATTGTTCTGCTCGTTCATGTCTGTATCGCAGCCCCGGATCCGAATCCCCATCCCCATGGGAACCATTATGTGGGGCAATTGGCGGCTGAGCACTTTAGAAATCTCCTTGGAATATATTAGTAGCTGCAAAGGCCCCACTCTCCTCACCTTCAACCTCTCGGCATTGTCTCGGAGCGAGTTTACTTCAGGCGCTGTTCTCAGGATTTCAGGCCTGGGCTCAGGAATGTTTGACCTATAGCCCGTCTCCACGCAGGGACGCAAAGACAACCCCGCTGCGAGCTGAGATTTAAAATCTCAAATAAACAGTCTGAAACCTGCAAGCCTGACACCATGAAAACCTAAAATGTCTTCAAATGCTCCCCTTGTCTAGTTTGATGCAGAGGCAATCAAATACCAAACAAATATTAATTGAATTGACTCATGCACACCGCAGCAGTGTAGAAAGTCAATTCCGACTTTCATCAGTGATGAAATGATTTGCACCGCAGAGCTAAAGTATTTTTTCCTGATGTGGCAAAAAACACAAATAAGCTGAAGACTTCATATCGAGCAGATGTGCTGAGACTCCAATTTCAGAGAAAGTGCTGCTGAATCAGAATGCTCATTGAATTGTTTAAACTGTGCGTCATTAACCCAGCCAAACCGACTGCAGGATATTTCTCTCCCTGTTCCACAGTGATATTACCCGTTTGCCCTTCACACATATTTCCCCTCTGGTATTTTGTCTGCGGTATCAATACTCATACCTGAAATGCTCGACAATCTTACAGCCTCCCACCTAGGACTGCTTGAAGGCTTTGAGTGGAAAAACAGTTTTCCATTTTAGATAAAAAAGCATTAGCAATGTGGGTGCTGTAGCCTGACATGGGACATTGTTATTGAGCAGCAAAACAAGCTTCCCAAAGGTCTGCCAGCCCATCTGGCTGAGGTGATTAGCAAAAGCCGAGGCAGATGGTGCCAGGGCGACTCTGCGCTGCTTCAGGGGGTATAATCTGCATTCTGACAGCCATGTTGGCTGTGAGGAATGTTTTTGTGCATTACATGACTGAGTGTGAAAGTCAGTATTTTCCAGCAGTGTGTGAGGTTTCTAATCGTCTGTGGCGAGCCGATTGACTGGGACCCTCAGGATGTTTTTGTTAAGGGGACGGGGAGCGGGCAGTATGTGGACCTTCCCCTCTGTGGACCTTCTCCTCTGAACTGAATGAGCCACGTAGCCAGCGTCAGCCCTTCTCTGCTGGCAGCGGCGTCTGGAAATGTTGACACGCCGAGCGGAGCTGCCCCAGAAACCAGAGGAATCCCCCCGAGAAGAGGCTGGGCGGAGGGGTGAGGTGGAGCCTTGGAATGCACTCAGAGCAGCCAGTCACTTATTTACTAGCTGAACTCGGTGAACCCTGCCTTACTCAGCCACTTCCACCCCCCCCCCCCCCACTTCCCTCTGTTTTGTTCTTAAACCTATCCGAATGCTCCTGCTTTGCTCGGCCCTCCCCTCTCATCCCCTTATTGACAGGCACTCCACTTCCTGGCTTCTCATTGGAAGGCGTTTCCCCACATGCACCGAAGGACCTAATCAACTCCCCCCTGACCCCCGCCACCCTGTTGCTCAGCCTCTAGCTCCAATGTTGAGGTCATAATCTCATGATGAGTAATACACACACATGCCAGTGGGAATGTGAGTACAGCTGGGCAGCACAGAGTGCAGACGGTCATCAGTTACTCACTGCCCTGTATGTGAGTACAGCTGGGCAGCACGGAGTGCAGACGGTCATCAGTTACTCACTGCCCTGTATGTGAGTACAGCTGGGCAGCACGGAGTGCAGACGGTCATCAGTTACTCTCTGCCCTGTATGTGAGTACAGCTGGGCAGCACAGAGTGCAGACGGTCATCAGTTACTCTCTGCCCTGTATGTGAGTACAGCTGGGCAGCACGGAGTGCAGACGGTCATCAGTTACTCTCTGCCCTGTATGTGAGTACAGCTGGGCAGCACGGAGTGCAGACGGTCATCAGTTACTCTCTGCCCTGTATGTGAGTACAGCTGGGCAGCACAGAGTGCAGACGGTCATCAGTTACTCTCTGCCCTGTATGTGAGTACAGCTGGGCAGCACAGAGTGCAGACGGTCATCAGTTACTCACTGCCCTTTCAGAGATGAATAAGAATTAGAATTGAATTGATTGTGTGATTTGTTTGTGTGCTATCAGACTTCAGTCTTCGGACACTGACTGGCTGCAGCCCTTCCTTGAGTCTAGAAAAGTCCATCAAATCAAGGCTCTCACATAATTGACTTATATTGATATAGAATTATAAGCACTCAGAAGTAGTCATTATGATTATTTACAAGAACAGACTGTGTATTGCACTTAAAAAGACTTCATAATTACTGGTCACTTGCAAGTCTATAATGTATTATATAAAAATGATACATTAAATGGTATTAGGAAAATATTGGAATATGGAAGTTACCATACTCTATAATCCGTGCCACAGCATTTGATTGTTGATATTCAGTATTATGAATGTTCATAATGGTTTATAACTATAATCACACATAGCTATAAGCAGATTTAAGCACATTTTGAGTGTGTTTATTGTGCTTTTTCAGTCAAGGCCTTCATAGAATGTCTAAACATGTATAGACCTTGTAAGAGTCCTCAGCCTGCACAGCATCATGGGATGATTGATGATCAATGGCTGAGAGCCGTCTCAGTCTCTCTCTCTGACCACCGATCTGATGAGAGAACAATCATCCATGACTCTGGGAGTCCTGGCCGTCTTGTGGGTGATGCTCCCTGCATGTCAATGCGCTCCATCTGGATTCAGCACAGCAGACTCTGGATCTGTGCACAGACGAGTCATTTATTCTAGTAATGAAAAATAAAATAGTTTTTTAACAAACTTGCAACACACAATGAAGACAGAAGAAAATGCGTTTGTCCTTAAATTACCTGGATATCTGAAAATACAAAGTCTTCAGATGAAGTGACATTTGGGGTTAAATCAGGGAGCAGGAAATCATTGGTTAGTTTGGAGTACATCTGGACCCTGAAGCAGCTTTTCACCGGTGTGTCTGTGCAGACGCCTCTGGAGGAAGAAAGGACAGTGTTAGAAACAATATGTTGTTGCTTTTCAGCTGTAGTAAAGAATTTCAATCAATTCAAGTGTTAGTCAATCTTTAAAACCAAATGTTTGTTAGTACTTTGATAAATGGCAATTCAAAATGCTCAAGAACAGATTACCTGAGAACTTCTTTGATTATTACTTATGTTGTTTTGTTTGTGATATTTAGTGCCAACGCTTACTTGGAGATGTAGATGTCTCATATTTATTTTGTGTAAAAGCTCCCCTGTCAGTCTAGCAGGTGATTGGCTGTGCCATCATGCAATTTCTGTTTGTTCAGGTGCGCCCTTTTCTTCGTCTCTGCATTCTGTATTGAGAAGTTACTACTGTTGGCTGTGTATCTGAAGATCTTCATGTTCCCCACTATTTACTGTGTTGTTGCCCTTGGGTGAGAAGCAGCTCCAACAGACAGACGCTGTCCCCACACTCCCTCAGGACATTCTGCAAAGCCCTCTTTCCAAATCGCCCAGTCAGGGAGTGCTCCTCTCGATGTTGCACTTGTTGTTTGGACTCCCCTCCTCCCAGCAGAAAGTAGGTCACCGGCTGACCGAGGTAAAGTATGAGGCAGCAGTTTGAGGCAGATTGTGTCTCCAGGAAGCCTGTTGCAGAGCAGACGTTAAACACACACGTTCCTGTTTGACATCTGTTTCCAGAGAGAGGCCGGGCCTCACCTGACATGCACACTCGCTCACCTCAGCTCGCTCGGTCGGTTTAACTGCTCTGTGACCCCTCCCTCCCCCCCTTCCTCAAATCAAGAGATCTAATGACGTGCCTACGCTGTCTCCGTGCCCAGAATAACAACATCTAGAGACATCAAATCAGGAAAGACAGATCCTTGCGCAGGCAGACTGCAGACCCTCAGGGCTGTGAATAATTAACTCAGAGTATATCTAAGGAGACAAGGCAACCCTGTGTGCGTGGAGTACCTCTGATCACACGCTGCCATTTTAACTGCCGCCGAATGAAGGCTTGATCTGAAAGAGAGACTTCTCAAAGTGAGCCGTCAGCGGGGCCGGCGCACAGTTTGTTGTTTCCTGATGGCTCTCGTTTGTTTGTCCATCATCAATAAAGCGGTTGTGACGCCCCGCCGGCCCTCCGCGGGCTTCCCTCTGCACATGCATAGGCGGACACGGGAGGCGGTATTTTTAGCCCCGGGAGAAACGGTGACTCGTGAGACGAGAGGACAGATATCCTGCTGCTCCACCTGGATGTGAAACTCTAGCCGGGCCGAGCCGCCGGCATCGACCCGCTGGTGTCAGAGAGAGGCTGGAGGGCAACAGCATGAGTGACAGGGTCTAGGCAGAGGGCCAGGAGCCGGTCACACAGCGAGAGGTGCCCCCCCCCCACAGACAGGCTGCTCTGTCCTGGCTCTCATTATAGCTACTTCAGGATTACTATACATAATGCATTAGAATAAGTAGCATTGTAATGTTGAAGCTAAATGAAATGAATGCCTGGGTTACATACGCTGTGAAAACATTGCGTCACATTTGCTTATTTGAGATTTAGTCTACATTTGTAAAGGGACTGTAATATGATGATAATTAATGTAGTGGATATTAAGACGCAATAAGTGGAAACGATTTGTGTCCGCTCTTCAGAGTTAGTTAGTTAGTTATCGATGGTTGATTGTTGGGATTATTGTGGCCGGCTCAAAATGAGGCTACAGAACATTGCCTTGCTGTTCAGAGAATTAGTGTTTCAGGTCAACATGTGATGAGATCAGTTACATGTGCGTATGAGCGGTTATGACGTGAGCAATGTGAATGGCATCCTATTTCACATTGTTTGAAATGTCATTGTTATTCATTTCATATTTCATTTGATATTCCGATAACATTAATGTCACTAATTGCTGGGAGCAACAGGATGTGGATGAACTGTGATCACCTGACCTCTTGTAATTCCTGCCCTGTCACACAGATCTCAGAATGACTTGATGATTATTAAAACTGACAGAAAAGTCATAAGTTGTCATAAACCAGAATGTCAAAATCTACATCTGAAAAAGTGAGCATGTTTCACAGCGTGGAGCTTTACACGATGTGCTTTAACTGAGTGCCATGTGACTCATCAAGCAGTAGATCAACAAGCTGCTCGGCCCACTCCGACTCAGATCTCCTGGGATGTGCTACAGTCGGACTTTATGAATGTTAAACCCCTTCACATTTCCCTGTGTGGAAACAATGAGGGGTGGTGGGCCCAGCCTACATTTCCACAAATGTATTTTGGGTTGAAGCGTTACAGTGGGTGATTCACCTTTTCCACTGAACAGCTTCTCTCAGCTGAGCGTTCTCTCCGACATGTGTGTCCTGCTATCATGATTAGCATCTTCAAAGTTTCTCTGCACAACAACACGTCTCTAACTTCTTTTCCTCTGACACGAGTTGAGTAAAGGCTGTTTTAGAGCAGCGTGTTTCTCCTTCTCTTCTTCCAGTAGCGGAGTGTGTGTGCAGCTGCTTTGTGAACACCATACTGCGTCTTCCTCATGATCCTCCGCTGAAAACCTATTTAGCCACAAGCGATGAAAAGCTGCTGCTCATTTTGTGTGATTGTGCACTTCAGGACTTTAGAATCTCAGCAGTATCGCTCTGATCCATAAACCGTGGTGCAGGGGGAGGCTGGGGGAATGGGCTCCGTTTCTCTCCGACTGTGGGAGTCAAGGGGATGAGAGTGGAAAAGAAGGGCTGTGTTGCTGCTGCTGCTGCCCGGCCAACCCAGTCTCACGGCATTTCGTATTCACCAACACGTATTTTAATCTATTGATTCGTGTTCACCATCACGATTTGCCCCTTTTTTTCGTGTTGCACAGCACGATTTTAAAAGCAATGTATTTCTACTGGTAACGTGTTTCGTGCCTGCAGGCTGCAGCACGTCTTTTTCTCCGGTCGGGTCGTGGAAGACCGGAAGCTGTGTGGTTCATAAAAACATGTTCTTACTCAATATCAAGCCACAATTATTGCTTTTATTTTAATTCGTATAATTTCGGACTTTTGTTGCCGTCTGTGAGGAAAATAAATGGGGCTCAGAGCCTCAGGATACTGAAATCTGTATTTTTAAATATTTTTTCCTTCTAATTTGTTATTCTTTTCAAAATAACACCCTGTTATTTACTCACCAATAACACACAATTATCCTTGCTTTTATTTATTGGTTTAATTCCATAATCTCAGGCTTTTTTCGAGCATCATTGCGATTGTCAACATTTCTGAGTTTAGGATGGCCGAAGACACTACACTACCCATAATCCCCAGCTATCATTTAGGACTACAGTTCCCGTAAGGTTGCAGAGCGTCAAACAGCTGTGTGAAAGGGAACGAAACCACGCCAGACTATCCAAAACTGGAATCGAATGCCCCCCCAGAACTACACATGCTGGCTATTGTGTTTCGCAAAGTGTTCTATGGGACGTCTCTACTGAACGTTTTCGTTTTTCCCACAATTAGAAGTTGCCAGTATTAAACACATTGGTGTTATCAAATGTAAAACATATAGTTAATAAATGGGTGAAAATCGCTTGTGTCCATAATGCGCAGCATTAATATACCCACATGACAGCTCATTGCTACTTTGTAATTCTACTCCACTACAATTCAGAGGTTAACCTGGTATTTTTACTCCACTGCATTTATTTGAGTTACTTTGCAGATTCTGATTAATGATGTGAAATATAAACAACCCTTAAATCAGACTTTAGTTACACCTGAGTAAAATTCAGGTAAGGTGATTGTCAAGTGCCAACAATCAGGAGAGATATTTGATAGTTGGTGCTTGAGAAGACTAAACATGTATCTGCAATTGGCATGAATGGAAACAAGTAATAAAGTATATTCATTACTCGTTATTCTCTACTAATAGTTAATTAAAGACTGTATATTATGGCTATTTTTCACATCCCTTTCAAGATTTTCTAAGGTTTATTGACATATCATATACACAACTACGGTGTAGTTATGCAATGAATGAAAAACTTGGGTCACAGGTTCCTCAGCAGTGCATTACAAGACATCTATCAATATGTGTGTACCTCCACCATTAAACTGTCATATTCTGCACATTTCTTATTCTATCTACATACATAAGAGTATAATTAATGTGTATAATATCAGTTAAAATAAGTGCTTCAACATAGTTAACATTGCAGGAAAGCAATATATTAAACGTTAATTACTTTGTCAGGCTTAATATTTAATGTTTAAATAAAGGTTAATCCGTTTTTCTGTTTTGCACCTCCTCCTATTAATATCTTTGTACATCCTGCACTAAACTGTTTTATTGTAGAGATCTCTTATAGTATCTTCTTGATTTTTTATATTCTATATTTCTATATTTATACTTTCCCCCTATGAAAGTATGTACTCTTAATATTTTTGTAATCAAATATAACACATAAAAACAATAATTCAATAACGTGCTTTAACCACTAGGAGGTGCACACAAGGTACACACAGCCATAATAACTTTGTATTATTAGTGTGTATGTACAACATCTGAAGATGTATAGTTTTATGCATGCTTTCACATCATTTTACAGCATATTGCTATACTATTTCAGACTCAGTATTTACATTCTTACATTCAAAGAAAATCAGTAATATCTTTAAAAACTACAGTCCTTTTCTATCAGCTGTGCACCGTTATGGTGTAAATATAACCTATCTGTGAATTAGATCAAATGTAAAAGTCAGCCGAATTACTATTAATACTGCAAGGAGACGTATTGTGTGAAGAGAAATTGAAGATGTTATTTAATTGTTGATATATTTATGATCCACGTCAAGTATTCAGTTTCGGCGGCATTTCTTCCAGTTTGTCCAAAGGTCTTCTCATCAGGGCGCTATAAATGAAGAACTACGGCAGATCTGTAATATGTAATGCAGCCGAACCGTGTATTACAATGCCGTTATGTGATGACTTTCAAAGAGAAAAGCAAGAGCACTCGGAATTAAGTATTATTTTAACACATCCAATCAGCGAGCTTAAAACCATAGCTGAGGATCTTGGGTAATCGCTCGAAATGCCTACGTCTGTTTCCGGTTATATTTATTTTGAAATTCAGTTCCTGACGGACGCCAAAAAAGCCTGAGATTATGGAATTAAACCAATAAATAAAAGCAAGGATAATTGTGTGTTATTGGTGAGCAAATAACAGTGTGTTATTTTGAAAAGAATAACAAATTAGAAGGAAAAAAGATTTAAAAAATACAGATTTCAGTATCCTGAGGCTCTGAGCCCCATTTATTTTCCTCACAGACGGCAACAAAAGTCCGAAATTATACGATTTAAAATAAAAGCAATAACTGTGGCTTGATATTGAGTAAGAACATGTTTTTATGAACCACACAGCTTCCGGTCTTCCACGACCCGACTGGAGAAAAAGACGTGCTGCAGCCTGCAGGCACGAAACACACTACCAATAGAAATACATTGCTTTTAAAATCGTGCTGTGCAACACGAAAAAAAGGGGCAAATCGTGATGGTGAACACGAATCAATAGATTAAAAATCGTGTTGGTGAACACGAAATGCCGTGAGACTGGGTTGGCCCGGCGCTGCTGCCACTGCCGCTGCCGCTGCCGCCGCCGCCGCTGCAGGCTGAGATCAGACGAATCAATAGCAGGGACAATGCGGAGAGGAGCAGTGCCACATCAATATGAGGCGCAGAGGCCCAGCAACACCATTGTATTCACCCTGTGCTGAGTAAACAGTGGCCCCCCGGGGAGACTCATTGATGGGTCTCTTCAGCCTCTGAGAATTGTTGGGGGGGGTACCTGTTGGTAAACAGAGCGCAGGACAGCAGGTCGATGAGCGGTTAAATACGACAGCGTCTTAGTGGTTTGTGACATTGACGGACTCCCCTTCTCCACTTCACTTCTCTGCGTGCAGCGTTTTTATTGGACAGTGAAATAAATCACTGAGGCTCTGTGGAGGCCATTGATTGGCTGATGGAGTGGTCTTCCTCGAGGAAGGTTTTACTGACACCTGATGATGTGTATAGCTTGCATTTGCTCACTGTAAAAGGATGCAGGAGGTTGGTAAGTAAAATACTTGATGAAATATACTTAGTTACTTTACACCACTACAACCAATAATTGCAATCAAATTCCATGTTTACAATACATCTACAATATGTATGCATAGCTAAAGATGGCAGTTTAGAAAGATGTGGTTGGGGTAAACACTCTAAACACTTTGAAAGTTAGGGAACACATGTGGTTACATCGTGGTTATAATTAATAAAAAGGCGCACTTTATTTTCCAGTCAGACAGGTTGTAGCCCTTCTGACCTCCCCATACTTGTATCTGTCTCACCCTGTGTTCCCATGTGGATATAGCTTGGATACTGGGCAAGTTCATTATGACTTCCAAGGTCCAATGATGCAACTTACCACAACTTCTATCAGAAGTCAAAAAGGGAAGGAAATATTGCAGACGTTGGAAAAAATCACCATAAACTGCAGCTATCCTTAAAACAGAGTATGATGCATTCTAATCTCTGTAATGCCCAGCAGACCTGTTTACACGGAGTAATCCTCCCAACACAGGACGGACATTGTGTGTGTGTGCGTGTGCGTGCGTGTGTGTGTGCGTGTGTGTGCGTGCGTGTGCGTGTGTGTGCGTGTGTGTCTGTGAAAGAATGGGAGGGGATGCATGTCCTGCGGCAACCCCGGTGCTTTGGAAGCTGTTTTACGAGTCTCCTCTGTAGCCGGGCACCTCCCACCCCTCCCCCCCCCCCCCCTCACACCTCCCCCCCCCCGCATCACCTCGCCCGTAGAGAGTTTGTTGTGACGAGCCCGAGGAACTTTTAGAAACAAGATTACGACAGTCACAGAGGATGTGAAAGAGATCAGAATAAGTCAGCTTGTTGGACACACACACACACACACACACACACACACACACACACACACACACACACACACACACACACACACACACACACACACACACACACACTGAATAAACCGAAAGGTTGACTTTAATGTGTTATGTCAACATTATGTTAGGTTAGTTGAAAGCCATATATTATTATAGGTTAAACTTAATATTATTGCATTAAATTCACCTAACACAGTTATGTGAAATGTGTTGACATTATACAGTTAAACAAATGAAACGTTTCAGTTTTTTCAGTGCACACAAACGATTGAATGTTAACATTACACATGACTGTCGATTTCTACACCGCAAGGATACGTTTCTGCTGGAAAAAACAAATTCCCAGGCAAAGCAGCAGCAGCAGTCATTCAGCTGACGTCAGCTCTTCCCTCAAATAACCTGCAGGCAGTGTCAGTGAGGAATGCACCATGACTCACTCCTGACAGGTGAAGTCTGGGCTGCAGCTTTACGAGCTGTGCGAGCTGCAGAGGTGAGAACAGTTCACCATATGAGGCCAGAGGACCAGAGGCTGTGCTGAGCCAGGCCAGTAAACCCTGCTCATGCTGGAGCCTGTGTGCAGGGCCTGAGAGGAAGCCAAACACGGCAGCAATGTAGCAAGGGTTGCAGTGCTACTTTATAATCAATGGACTAATGAAGCAGCGCTGAAAGACAGCTGCACCACGGTAACATTTCACGAGGAAAGTCTGGAACTTGTACAGACTAATCCGATGTAACCAAGCAACCGTACCTACAGCTTTGTAAGAAAAATATCTCTCAGATATCCTAGACACTATTATATAAATATACAAGAGGAAAAATAGACTAAAGCACACTGATTTATCTAAAAATCTAACATTTAAAGAAATATTTTTAAAGTTTTCCCAGTTACGATCATCAAAATCATTAAAACATATATATATATTTGTGCTTAAATGATCCCTTTTAGACCCATCCAGTCAAACAAAAACAAGAGTTAGAAAATAATACAGTGTCGTTTTTATAAGTGGTGCTCGTCTTGAGTCAAGAGTTAAAGTTTCACCAAAGTCTTTGTTATGTTGATGATTTTCCAAATGTTTACTTCAAATGTCACGTCGCCTAGATACGCAGCTCCATTATTGCCATTTATGTTTTCTGCAGCGTTTGTCATAAACAGATTGCTGAAAGTCACATTCACATGCTCTTTCCCTCAGAGGGCGAGACTGCTGAAATCCACACCACCCTGATGTATTCAGGGACTGTGTTTGACTGAGGTTCAAGAAAAAGCAGAAATCCTTGCCCTAAATCTAATTCAGCTGCCAAGAGACACATGTTTTGCTCACCACGCAGCGGAGAGACAAGTCTCAACCAGACTGTAGGTCTCAACCAGACTGTAGGTCTCAACCATAGACTGTAGGTCTCAACCAGACTGTAGGTCTCAACCAGACTGTAGGTCTCAACCAGACTGTAGGTCTCAGCCATAGACTGTAGGTCTCAACCAGACTGTAGGTCTCAACCAGACTGTAGGTCTCAGCCATAGACTGTAGGTCTCAACCATAGACTGTAGGTCTCAGCCATAGACTGTAGGTCTCAACCATAGACTGTAGGTCTCAGCCAGACTGTAGGTCTCAACCATAGACTGTAGGTCTCAGCCAGACTGTAGGTCTCAACCAGACTGTAGGTCTCAACCATAGACTGTAGGTCTCAGCCAGACTGTAGGTCTCAACCATAGACTGTAGGTCTCAGCCAGACTGTAGGTCTCAACCATAGACTGTAGGTCTCAACCAGACTGTAGGTCTCAACCAGACTGTAGGTCTCAACCAGACTGTAGGTCTCAACCATAGACTGTAGGTCTCAACCAGACTGTAGGTCTCAACCAGACTGTAGGTCTCAACCATAGACTGTAGGTCTCAACCAGACTGTAGGTCTCAACCAGACTGTAGGTCTCAACCATAGACTGTAGGTCTCAACCAGACTGTAGGTCTCAACCAGACTGTAGGTCTCAACCATAGACTGTAAGTCTCAACAGACAAACCAAACCCCTAAAACCAGAAAAACAGTCAACTGAGGTCACACAAAACTGCATTGCTGATTGGGTTTCGAGGGAAGCTTATTTTCTCCCGTAAAATGTTTGTTTTTGATCGCTCACATATAACTTTCTAACCAAAGTTGGTGTAGGAAGGTCAGGGTGGATAGATCAAACACGGGAGATGATGGATCACTGATCCTAACAGTCAGTGATATGCCATGAAGTGGTTTAGGAAAATGACACTGTCCACTCAGAGGTTAAACCTGATGACATGTCTAGACAGAGGCGTGTGTGTCCCCTGTATTGAGCTCATGTACAGTCGATGGCTGGCTTTACATTAGAACATATTGAGCCGTGAGCTGGACCTGGAACAGGAAAGTGGGACATGTGAAGGACCTCGCCACGGAAAGAGGGCAGAGCTTCAATACATGTGATGTGGGGAACAGCACACATTCATCAACTCCTATAAATCTCCCGCTATCATGTTATCTTTAAATATGTGCTCTTATCTCATCTCATGAGCATGAGTGTGGAGAGTTCAGAAAGGCTCTGCATCACTAATGGTGCGTTCACACCGGACACCAAGCGAAGATTCACATCGTGTTGAGTGTCACTCAAAGACACGCTAGTTTTCCAAAAGATTGGATACATATTTTTCCCTTCATATAACGACGTGTGAAGCTGACACCCTATCGATATCCGAAAAGCACCTGTGAATATGTTCTTACTGAAATATACCTTTTAACATGCCTGATCGGAGTTTGATGTGAGTTGGGGAATGCCCATTGGCTCACCGCAGTGCATCCCAGGAGAGAGAGATACTGCTGGAGAAACTGGGCCTGTGTGTCCCAGTGTGATGCTTTAAAGCAGGGCTCTCCAACACGTCGATCGCGAGCTAACCGGCAGCTTTTCAGTAGCTCGCCGCTCGATTATCCATTAGAGCGTAGTAAGGTGCTTCTTGATTTTTCGGCCGCGGCCTGGACAATAACGTTTTTTTATTTTAGAATTTTTTTCTGTCACACGTATATAAAATTGGTCCGTGACGCAGTGATCAAGGAACAGACGTGACAGCGGTACAGCGACACCACACACGGAGCAGTCTGCTTTCTCCAGCAACACCAGTCCAGAACCAACAGCAGAATGACCCGCTCTGAATCAGGCCCTGTCGCTGCGGCTCAGACACACAGGGAGGGATTTGTGTTTTTTTTAAAAGCACTCGTTATCGTCATGTCAGGTTTTTGGTGGATTTAATCAAGTCTTGGGTTGCAGAGTATGAATGTCCTCTTGCTATTTTCAGTTGATAAATACTTGTGTGAAGTTTCAGAAGGCAGGAGGAAAGCTTCCGCAATCACCGTCTCCTCTCCGTTCCACCAAACCCCGCCCCCTCCCTGAAAATAATGAGTGACAGGCTGATAGTGACCCGATAGAAACTTTATTATTCACTTAATCACTGATTGAGATATGATGAAGCTAACTTAGTCTCATGCATTCAGGGGATTTATTATGTAACAGTAAGACAGAGAATGTGAGTGTGCACCATAGGTGTGCACCCACATGCACTATTTTTGTTTTTATAATGCTGTTGTCTGCTGTGTTCAGACTCAAGTCCTGTGTGTGATGCCACATTCAGGACCTTCAGTGTCCTTTTCTTAACAGAAGACCGTTGCTAGAAGCTGCAGCTAGACTGCAGAAGTATTAGTTTTTTGTTTTTGAGGATGGAACCATTTCACACACAGATATAGGGAGGCTAGAGCTATACACTTGGTTTATTATGGTTTATAATGTCATGTCAAGACGAAGAAGAAGATGAAAAAGATGGCTGAACTGTTCAGTGTCAATCCTGCGGAGATGGAGGTTATAAATCTCCAAAATCATGTTCAGCTTAAGTCTCAGCAAAACTCAAAAACATTTCTGGAGCCTTGTAGACCCAGAAAACATAAGAACATTCACCAAGCAGCACTGAACATATACTGCTTCATTTGGTTCTGTTCTACAGACCTTTGTGAAGCAGCTTTTTCTGGTATGAATGTCATGAAATCTAAATACAGAACAAGACTGACTGAACATTTAAATGACTCTAGAGTGAACCTGAGTGGGTGCACTCCAGCAGACCCCTCTATGGTGGACTCCATGCAGCGCCATTCATCTCACTGACTGTAAAAAAGAGTGAATGCACTTATCTGACCATAAGTGCATATACGATGCTTGTAAGGTGGTGATTAAGGACATTTATGTGAATGTTCAGTGAAGTACTCACTATGAGGGCCATAATAATATGTGAGACATTTTCGTTTTCTTGTGAAGTTAAGATTTGTGATAAGCTTTAGGTATTGCAATTTCGTACGTGTACAAAAGTATAGCTTAATTCAACTGATGAGGGCTATGTGAATACATGTAAGCGATGTGATGGAAGTAGCTCTTGGCCACTTTCATTTTTTCAAAGTAGCTCTCAGAAGAAAGGTTGGAGACCCCTGCTTTAAAGCTATTAAAGGATAAGAGGTGGAGGCTAAGCCCCGCCTCTTCATGGCAGTGTCTGCACGATTCTAGGCAGTCAGAAGAGTCTGCTCCTGATAAACGCCTGGGGGTGGGGGGTTCATGCAGTCTGTGTGTGGTCATGTTTGTCCCCACCCGCCTCAGCAGAATTAGCAGCACAGTTAATGCTTAGCCGAGCAGAATGTCGAATGGGAGACATGTCTGTCAGTTCTGAGAGAATTCAACTGGACACTCTCCATGAACACTCTGTTATCCTTCTTATAGGTCAGATTTAGCAAGCATCACGGTGTCTTTCCCAGAATGCACTCATGTTCTATAATAAGGCCGACATCCCTTTCCATACTGCATAATGCAAGGATTGTTTTTCATAATGGAAATTCAAAGGGCAAACATAATGACAGATGAGACATAAACCTTGTACTATAACATCAAGTGTTTTATGTTTATTTTTGTCATCTGGGCAAGTTTGGGCCATTATGAATCCATTGAAGGATTAGGCAGCTAAAATAGCTTCTTACGGACGGGGGCTTAGTGCACTGTCGGACACATAAACAAACAAATGGCGGCCCAGCGTCTCAGGGAGTCATTAGTGGTGCGCAGAGAGGGGGACCTCAGTCAGGGAGCCACGGCAGCATAAAACAGAGCCTGGTGGAGCTTCAGAGTGGCAGGCTGGTCCTCTGTGGGTGCAGCTGCACGGCCGCAGACCCAGCTCCGGACACTGGATGTGCCTCAATCATGCCTTCCAAGAAACTGTGGGCCACTAAAGAAGCCCAATGTCCTCCCGCAGACCGTCCAACATGTCATTTCAGGCAACGCTGTCTCGCGTCCCCAAATAGCCGCCGCTTGCGTCTGCGTTTTATCCACAGAGGTTTCCACAGGGCTGGTCTCCTATGTCCCTAGGTATGCTCTGCACTCGGCTTCACTGAATACAATGAAATGAAATGTATTATGTCAACAGATTTCATATAACTGTATTAGGATAGTGGAAACTTATATAAAGTTCAACCTAATTTACTGCTTTCAACTACCTACAGTTATGCTAAATGTGTTGATATAAAACATGTATTCATAGTCAATGTTTCAGTTGTTTAGTGTTCAGGCTGAGTTAGAGCGCCAGTGGGCACTAGCCACTAGGTACACTGAAAAGTGTACAAAATATATAAGCACAGTCAGAGGTATTTCCTTCAATAATTCGTGTTTGCAGCATAGATAGTGTTTTTAAGCTGCTAATGAAATTTTGAATATATGATTATTTGCTTTTAGTCGACTTGATGAAGGTCATTTGTTCTCATGTGTACTTTGTTTATGCGGTTGTTTTCCGGAGGTGTAATGTCCCTTTTTTGTTTTTACCAGCCATGGCAGTGAATGGGTAGAGCTAAGGAGATCACTTGTTGTGCACATGTGTGTTGAGACATATAATATATAGGATATTTAAAGACACTACAGAAAATTGGCATTTTAGTTATTTGATCTGAGAATGATTTTCGCTGCATACGTTTATGATACTCCTCGAGTTCTTTTGCTTTTTGGAGATATTGTAGCTGTTGAAATCACCAACATCTCCCACTCCACTGCTCATATTACAGATTGAACAGTATATGTGAATTAGGGCTGCACGATATTGAAAAAAAAACTGACATTGCAATTTTTTTCCCCTGCGATATATATTGCGTTTTTTTTTAACTATATTTAACCGGATTAAGGTATTGTTCTCCTGTGCCTCGCTAATTTTTTACCGGTGTTTTGATGGTCTGCAAACTAACGGGGCGGGGCCTGCTGTGATCTGATCAAGAATGATTGTGATTGGTGGTTTGCTGTGCATGCAGAGCCTGCATGTCACTCACTCAAGTACCGCTGACATGAGAGCCGCGCAAGTTTTCCTTTTGTAGCAAGCAGCAAAATAATTGTAACATGACGTGTTTGAGTTAATTCACCTACTTAAGCACTGAGTCTGTTTTTCAGGTCTCAGGCTCGAAAATTACATTCCCAGAACAAATGACCATATCTTCTAAAAGGGTTACATTAATAATCTTTTCTCTCAAAGTAATGATAAAGCTGTGAGTTGGATGTAGAAAAGTCAGAATCAATATAGATGTTTTTTATCTTAAAGAAAATTCAGATTGAACATAGTAAAAAAACTGTAAATTATAGTGTCCGTCCAAAAAATATGTTTTACTTATAGTGAAAACTAACCTTGGATGATGGGTTAGTCGACTAAAAGCTTTAGGAATCCAAAGTACAACATATAATAAGTACTCTGTATCAAGATTGATGCAAAACAAGTGATATTTGACCTTTTTAGAGAGATTTTAGCAACAAAAAAAAACACTTCTGGGGTCATTTGGGTGGGTTTTCCATCTCTGGCCCCCCTTGGTCGATTTTGACGAATGAAATATCCTTTATAACCGCTAGAGCCAATGGAATCGAGGGGAAGTTCTACACTCACCAACACATGAACAAATAAGGAGTGAGAGTGACGCGTAGCCAAAACCGGAAGCCGCATACACTCTGGGGGCTACCATTAGCAGCTAAACTTTTGTGCTCCGATTTCTACATAAAAGAATGGAATTATGGATTATAAACAATTGCTTCAAAGCCACAGATCATGATATGAAACCTATGATCAACCGATCAGCCGCGTTCTTTCTCATTTAATGCCATTGAACACGTCTTTGATTAGATTGAAAGCTACGGTGAGACGATCTCCCGTAAAAGCTCCGTAAAAGTACGTGTTGTGATGTCGTGTTTGCTTCCCATGTCGCGAGATCGGATCGCTTAGTGATGTACTATACTTAAATAGTGGAGTCTCAGCTTTAATCGGATATATTGTATGTGCAGTTTCGATAAGTAATAAGGGGTGTCTTTATTTGAATTTTGTGCTAAAGTGCGTTAGCATTTAAACAAACATGAATAAAACCGCACGTCCCGCGGTGTGAAATATCGCGCATGCACATACGCGGGTTATCGCCATGACACGATATATCGTTCAGCCCTAATGTGAATCATCACTAATAGCAACTATTTTAACACATTACAAAGTCATTTGTTCACATGTGAAAAGAATCATTTTCCACTTGAGTTTTGAGGGTAAAAAACAGAACACTTTTTTGAATATGATGGAAAATTGCTTCTAAATCTGAACCACTTTTGGTTAAAAAAACACATTTGCATATGACATCACTTCCCTTTTGACTGCATTGCGAATAAAACAGCATAAGAAAATCCCTCATCAGTCCTTCCATGGTGAATACTGAACGGCTTCTGTCATATCAGGATACGTCCCCAGCTGACCCAGAAAACAATGCAGGTTCTGGTCCAGGCTCTCGTCATCTCACGCCTAGACTACTGCAACTACCTCCTGACTGGTAGTGTTAATTTCGTCAGCTATTTTTTTATTTAGTTTTAGTCTTAGTCCTGTGTTATATTTTCTTTTTAGTTTTAGTCATATTTAGTCACCTTAATCCTGTTTTTATTTAGTCAAGTTTTAGTCGACTAAAAGTCTGAGCATTTTAGTCTTATTTTAGTCGACTAAAACAGTAAACATTTTAGTCAACATTTAGTCGACTAAAAGTCTGAGCATTTAGTCTTATTTAGTCAAAGAAAACTAATTATTTTAGTCTACTTTTTGTCAATGAAAACTGTTGAGTCTTTTTAGTCATCAGATTATATAGAACATTTCAGTCAAACTAGTCTAGCCAAAACCAATAATTTGTCATTTTAGTATATAAAAAATAAGATTATATCTTGTCCTTATTTGATGAAAAACACAGGTTGATTGATTAAGAATGCAGCTTTGCAGAGTATCAGCTCAGGTTTGTGGTGTTTTTACCTGTGTTATGGCCACATTGCTTCCCTTCTGATGAAACAATGCATTCGCTTTTTTACTCCGCCTCATTGTAGCGAAAATGGGCCCAAATATCACATCGTTTCTTTCTCCCAAGCAGTGGTGGCTTTAGACTTTTTCGTGTAATTCAAATCTACCGCCGCGCGCAGCACAGGCACACAGCTGCTGCCCTGCCGCAGCACCGGAAATGGAACTGCTGGGAGAAAAACTGACTATCGGAGATGTAACGTTATCTTTGATAATATTTCGTCTCCTTTTTTCGTCAACGAAAGTAAAGAGAGATTTTGGCATCGTTTTATTTTAGTAAACTACATTTACGTCTCGTCACTTTTCGTCAACGATATTGCATGATGATTTCGTTATTGTTTACTGCCGTCGGTGCCGTCTGGTCATCGTCTCCGTCATGGAAAAAAAGGTCGTTGACAAACATATTTCGTCATAGTTTTAGTCAACGAAATTAACACTACTGGCTGGTCTACCTGCATGTGCCACCCGACCTCAGCTCATCCAGAATGCAGCGGCTCGCCTGGTCTTCAACCTTCCTAAATGTTCCCACACCACGCCGCTCCTCCGCTCCCTCCACTGGCTTCCGATAACTGCTAGAATCCACTTCAAGACACTGGTACCTGCTTACCATGCTGCGAATGGATCTGGCCCTTCCTACATCCAGGAGATGGTTAAACCGTACACCCCAGCACGTGCACTCCGCTCTGCATCAACCAAACGACTCGATGCACCCTCGCTGCGAGGGGGACCCAAGTTCCCATCAGCAAAAACACGTGGGTTTGCTATCCTGGCTCCAAAATGGTGGAATGAGCTCCCCATTGACATCAGGACAGCAGATAGCTTACACACCTTCCAGCGCAGACTGAAAACTCATCTCTTTCGACTCCACTTCGAGCGATAGAACTATTAACAAAGCACTTATATACTAATAAAGGGCTGGCTTATCGAAAGCCAGTTGAGTAGCACTTGAAATGTTTGGCTCTATGAAACCTGATGTACGGTCAGGTAGAGACCGGTCTCAAGTCAGCACCGATGCAGACTCGCTGTTTGAGGGCTCGATAGCCCACTCCCCTCCACACCGCTCCACACTCGTTGCTTTGGAACAGCCCTCAATATGGCGGACCCTCCCCATGAACGCGCAAACGGAGGGGTAGGGTGTAGGGGTAGGGTATAGCGGGCGGTTTGGGAATGGGCCTAACTCTCTGAGGCCGGCATGGTCTGCCTACAAAACAAAAATAAAAAAACGTTTATGCTGCCCCAACAACAGCCTCTGATCATCAACAGACTTCATGCCATGCTTCATCGGATGCATCTATTAGATCATCTCTATCTCACTCCTAACATCTAAATCTACTTTCAGCATGGATACATTTTGTTCTATATGATTCTTGAAATCTAAAAAAACACAGTTTTTCTACAACAGATTACAAATCGCCTGATAATGGTACAAACAAGTGGCAACATGTGTGACGAAGGTGTTGCGCTGGGCTTTATATAGTTATACTTAAGCTCGCTCCATTGCGGAGATATTCCCACGAGAGTGCGTCAAACTTAAATGAATTCACCCCCCAGTCTCTGGCACTGTTATTGTGGGGGTCGCGGGCTGAAAGGTTTGGGAACCCTTGGACTAGACAGCACTGGAGGATGAATCTGATATATAAAAAAGACGTGTTTCAGTTGATGTCACTGCTCCCTTTGTTGTGTGGAAATGAGAGGACCAATATGTGAGCACAAGGAGTCAGGCTCTGACTGAGTGCTGCCTATAGAAACAAGGATACAGATGCTTTCAGCTGATTATCGGATTAGTCATTTCCAGCCGTGAAGGAAAAATCTATCACACATCGCTCAGAAGAATGTCACCGACCGGTGTGTGTGCTGAGCCACTGTGGTCTGGGTGTAATATACTGCTGTGATTTCAAGCTTCTGCATCCAAAAATACCCGCCGCTGTTACTCTCTATTACAACTCAGTGTTTAAATCAAGATGAAATCAATAATCCCGGAGATAAATATTGATTTCTCAGTATCAACTGACTGAGAACAGTGTGGCTGAGTTATATGAGCAGTATCCTTTTACTCTCAGCCCCCAAACTGTGCACGCTCAAAATGTGGAAGTGCCCAGTATAGATTATTTGTCAGATAGCTACAACCGATTTCTCTAATATCTGCAGGACCAGTGGTGGAAAGAGAAAGAGTACTAATACTACACTGTACAAATACTGCATTAATAACCATACTTGAATAAAAGTATGACAAAAAAATGTACTTAAAGTATTAGAAATAGAAGTTCTTATTGCAGAACTCTAAAATATATTAAAAAATGTTGAGGAAAAGTAAAGAATCCTCAAATACTTGACCTAAAAAAATTTCAAAATTGCTGGAAATTTCAATTTCCTAAGATACTTAAATATCATGTTGGATAGTTTAATCTAAATAAAAGCATCGCATTTTATACGTTTTTCTGAAGTGTAGAAATCTTAATTTCGAAAGTAACTAAATCTGTAAATAAAACTGTAGTCAAGTAAAAAGTACTATATTTTCCTTTGAATTGTAGTGGAGTAGAAGTTTAAAGTTGAACAGAAAGAAAATACTCAAATAAGGTAGTAGTACCCAAAATGCGTACTTAAGTACAGTACTTGAGTAAATGAACACAGCTGACCCAGCCATGTGTAAAAAGATCACATGGTGTTAAAACTTCTTAAAATGTAGCAGAAATACAACATCAGCATGACTGCCTCACCGAAATATATTTATGACCAAATAACACCTCTAACATCTGTCACACTTCCTCCTCCCAGTGAATATTTCCACTGTGACACTGTGACACTTGGGCTTTTCTCTTCTCAGGTTGAGTCACCAATACTGCTGCCCTAAAGCCGCCAAACCGCACTGTGTCACATCTGCACACTCTTGAAACCATGACCTTTCATTCGGTGCCCTCGCACTTGGTTTGAGGGCTTGTGTTGACGTACTTTCACAGATCTGACGCGACATGCTCTGCAATGATCTTTACAGTAGATTATGTGTGCATATTAGGAATTATGTCGAGAGTTTACAATCTACATGTTCAAATGACAAATTGCTGGGATTTGTGACCTTTTATGTTGTGTTTTCAGTCATGTCAGGCGATGTACCTGCAATCAAATCCCTAAGATCAGCTGCCTGATGCTCACATCGTATCATCACATGGTTCAAACGGCTGTGCAATAACAGTCGCTGTGAAATGAGCGCAGTGGTTTCAGAAACCGCTGCGATAAGAGAATATGGAGAGAGATAAAGCAGCTATGTTGTGTGCACTAAGGTCATCGATACCGCAGAACATCACAGCGCCTGTCAATACAGAGGCATCCAAATACAATGTGTTTCTGGTGATGCTGCAGATATTAGCTTTCTGGTCTTGTGCTCTCTGGATGACGCGTTTATGACTTATAGTCCACACTTCATACACACGTGAGATTCTCAACTTATTTGATGATTCTAGTTTTTTCAAAGATTATTTGGCATTTTTATGGTAAATTACAAAAGTATTGGAGATCTCAGGAGTATTTAGCCAGAGGAAAACATCTCAAGGGTTACTCACCACCTTTCACGATTCTTTGAACTGCATCACACAGTCTTCCTCAGCAGATAGAGTTGCTTAGTTGTCATGGAGATGGCTCAGTTCAGATTACTCAGTTCAGTTCAGGTACTTTTTGGCTTCGGACATACCTTCATTATTACAGTGTTATTTTCAGAGCACAATGTTGGACGTTCCTTTGCATCAGAGACTCGGTAAAGGGGGCGTGGGTGGGTGGGTGGGGGGCGTTAGTGGATGGAGGTGCAAACCTAAGCGCAAGGCCTTTGGCGACTTCCTGACCGGCACCACATACCTTGATTGGTTTGGGCTACAGATGCACTTGGTCAAGGTTAGGAGCATGTTGTGGTTCTGGTTAAGAAGTGTAACATTTCTTAACCAAAGTTGGCGCACGCACACATTGATAAGAAATAGATGCGTAGTTATATTTAGACGTTGAAATGATGTTTTGACTTTCCTTCATTGCTCTAACCTGAACCTGATCTAACCACTTCCCTGATGACTGAGACGATCCTTTCTGTTTGAGCAACAGAGAAGCTGGAGGGCGCAGTTTCTGAAGCATTGACTTTAGTTAAATGTGTCATGGCAACCAATTTCACATTACTGTATTGGGTTAGTTGAATATACTTCATATTATTGCTTTCAACTAACCTAATAGAGTTATGTGAAATCTGTGGAAATTATACATTTAATTAAAGTCAACGCTTCAGTTTTTTCTAAAGAACATGATGTTGCAATGTGTTTGTTAGTTCACCAACTGTCCAGTCCCCTCTCGTGTGTGTGTGATATGTGTGTGTGTGTGTGTGTGTGTTGTGTGTGTGTGTGTGTGTGTGTGTGTGTGTGTGTGTGTGTGTTGTGTGTGTGTGTGTGTTGTGTGTTGTGTGTGTGTGTGTGTGTGTGTTGTGTGTGTGTGTGTGTGTGTGTGTGTGTGTGTGTGTGTGTGTGTGTGTGTTCACCCATACATCACTCCCTAAATTAGCTCCCCTGCACTGTGTGTGTGCTGCTGCCAGTGGGTCATCTAACCCACTATGGCCATCCCCCGGGGGGGTAATGTGAGTGAGCTCAGCTTCAACTATTGGGACATGTGAATGTGTTGCAGCCCCCCCCCCCCCCAAGAGAGTGAACTGACAACCACGGCTGTTCACAGACCCCCCCATGCACTGCCTCCATGACACACAGGTTTAATGTGCCCTGAGGAATATCCTTAAAGCAGGGGTGGGGAACCTCCGGCCCCCGGGCCGTATACGGCCCGCGAGACAATTTGATACGGCCCTCGAGGTAACACACGCAAAAAAGAAAAAAATTAAGAAATCTAGACCGCAAAATATGTAACAAGCGAGTGCCTGTTTTTCCTGGCCAAGGTCAGGGTCCTTGAACACAACACGAGCCTAACGTGTCATCGCGTGGTATATGTCTCCTCCGACAGGGGTTTAGAGCTGCCGGAGAGCAGAGCACCAGAACGCCGCTCCGGGCCGGGGACTTCACAAATGTTCAGTACCTATAAGGAGTCGTACACATGCCGCAGTTTGTGCGTGGCAGTGTCTTTAGTTGAAGCCCAGTGGCAATCTGTTCATCTGTCACACTGATCATACAGTCAATAACTTTGTTGTTATTAGCATCTGGTTAGCTAGCTATGCTAACGAATATAAGAAGCTTTTTCTACAATCAGTGAGGTAAAGGCACATCTTTATATGACCATTATAGTTTATAAAAAAATAAGAGAATACAGTAAACGGGTATAAAATACTATATGACAGTAAAAAAAAGTTGTTATTAACAAACAAGAATACAGTTTGAAAGGGGAGTGATTTGTAAAATATCCATAAATAAAAAGAAAATATGCTTACAGTTCTGTTTCATATGGTGTGCTGAGAGAGGTAATCCATAGATCTCCTAATGTTGCTCTCAAAGTGCACCAAACTTCAACATTTAAAAAAAAATCTTCCCGGGGAACATGCCCCGGGCCCAGACCCCCTAGAGGAGGTTAGGTCCCCCCTCCCCCCCCACTTAAATCATGTTCACATGGATAGGAAACTAAATTGCACACATCTTGTGTCCATATCTTTCTGTTTTGGTGGCCATGCCACAACCGTGCACGTGCATGCATGCGCGAATCATGGTAAATATCTGTATTAAGAGGTTGCTTTTTCTTTGCACAGCATGAAAGAAAGGCCAAATGAATGGGCTGTGATTTTAGTATTTTTAAGCAGACGTCAATAATTTGTACGGCCCTCGGAGGATGTTGAAAAAATTGAAATTGGCCCTTGAGAGGAAAAAGGTTCCCCACCCCTGCCTTAAAGAAGGAGAAAATCCAATGAGACAACTCTTCAGACTGTGTAAGCATCGCTCTTACACTCGTAGTCACATTTCCCAATTTCCCCCGTTGTTTTAAAGAAAGCATTCGGCTTTCCTTTGTCGCGAAGGTACATGTCTCGAGGCCAGACAGTGAGAGAGGTGTTTGAGAGAGCGCTGGTGTCAAACATCCAGAATGAACTGTTTCAAGTAGAAAACAAGAACTGCTAAGTGCACGGTGATGAAACAGGCGTGTTTTGCGGTGAGCTGCTCCTCTGTGTGGTCGGCAGAGCAAGATGTGACGCCAGCTCATGAACATATAAACAAAGAAGAATGTGATGTGAGAAGGCGTCAGTTCTTCTCAGACATGTTGGGTATCTCTGTGCCGGTCCACGGTGTGTTCCAATCAGTCGCATCAGTAGATGTTGTCTTTCTTCTTCCTCACTGCCTGGCAGCCCTTTGATCTCAGCGGGATATTTATTCCATTGCTCTGGTTTTGCCAATGCATGTTGCTACAACAACGGAGCTCTGCATGTATTAGTAAAGCTTGAGATGGTGCACATGCAAGAGCAGTGTTGTAAAAGAGAGCTTTTCTCAGCCATATGAACAGAGCTGTACCCTCCAGCCCACACAACACACACACACACACACACATGATCACACGCACGATCACTCTTAGCTTTGCACCACATACATCCGTACAGACGTGGCTTTTGAAGGTTTTGACGTGGGCGATGCCTCCGTGTCAACTCCTTCCTGTGGGGAGACTTTCCACTTGCCTTTTTTTCCATGCGTGCTTCGAGCGGGAGCTTTTTCTCAAATGTGATGGTTCTAAATGTAACTTCAGCACACACTGAATGTATTGTTTCCCACTCAAAACGTCCACCCTGCCCCCCACTCTTTACTCCATACGTCCTATATATATCCCGCATTAATAATGCAACTCCTAATCCAGTCTTCATTGCGAGCAGCCCATTTAGCTTGCCAATCACTGGCCTATTAACACCAAATATGCTGCTTTATTTATTTATATATTATTTCAATTTGATTTCACTGTACAGCATTTAGCTTTGGATGATCTAACTCTGTTCTACATGTACAACGTCTACAGATTCTCGCTCAATTGTATCAGTTGCACTATTGTATGTCTATTTTTCTTTTATGTTTTAGTAATATTGTATGTTGCACTGTTGGAAAAACGTAAGGCAAGGCAAGTTTATTTATAGAGCACTTTTCAACGCAAGGCAATTCAAAGTGCTTTACCAAAAAAAAAAAAAAAATGAAAGACATTAAGCATTGAAAAAGAAAAGCTAATAAAATAAACATTAAGGACAAATACATGGATAAACGTTACAGTGCAGTCTAAAATATGAATAGTTCAATTAAACATTACAAGAAAAGTACATGGATAAAAGTTACAGTGCAGTTTAAGATATGAATAGTTCAATTAAAAGCAGCGACAAAAGAAAAGTCTTCAGCCTGGATTTAAAAGTAGTAAGAGTTGCAGCGGACCTGCAGGTTTCTGGGAGTTTGTTCCAGATATTTGGAGCATAATACTGAACGCTGCTTCTCCAGTGTTTAGTTCTGACTCTGGGGACAGGAAAGCTGACCAGTCCCTGAAGACCTGAGAGATCTGGATGGTTCATAGTTTAGCAGGAGGTCAGAAATGTATTTTGGGCCTAAACCATTCAGTGCTTTATAAACCAGCAGCAGTATTTTGAAATCTATTCTTTGACACACAGGAAGCCAGTGTAAAGACTTCAGAACAGGAGTGATGTGATCCACTTTCTTAGTGTTAGTGAGGACTCGAGCAGCGGCGTTCTGAATCAGCTGCAGCTTCCTAATAGATGTTTTAGTGAGACCTGTGAAGACACCATTACAGTAGTCCAGTCTACTGAAGATAACGGCATGGACAAGTTTTTCCAAATCCTGCTGTGACATTAGTCTTTTAATCCTAGATATGTTCTTTAGGTGATAGTAGGCTGATTTAGTAACCGTTTTAATGTGACTGTTGAAACTCAGGTCAGAGTCCATGACTACACCTAGATTTCTGGCTTTATCTGTTGTTTTGAACATTGCAGAATGAAGCTCAGCGCTAACTTTTATACGTTCTGACTTGGCTCCAAAAACCATTACCTCAGTTTTATCTTTGTTTAATTGGAGAAAGTTCTGACACATCCAGTCATTGATTTGTTCAATGCACTTACTCAGTGCTTGAATTGGAGCATAGTCTCCTGGTGAAATGGTTACGTAAATGTGTGTGTCATCTGCATAGCTATGGTAACTTATTGTGTTGTTCTTCATTATCTGTGCCAGTGGTAGCATGTAGATGTTAAAGAGAAGAGGCCCCAAGATGGAGCCTTGAGGAACCCCACATGTCATATTTGTCAACTCAGATGTGTATTTACCTATAGAAACAAAGTTGTTTCTATCCTTTAAGTAGGATTTAAACCAATTTAGAACTGTTTCCGAAAGTCCCACCCAGTTTTCCAGTCGGTCTAGTAATATGCTGTGGTCAACAGTGTCAAACGCAGCACTGAGATCTAATAATACTAACACTGAAGTTCTGCCACTGTCTGTGTTTAAGTGGATGTCATTAAAGACCTTTACAAGAGCAGTCTCAGTGCTGTGGTTTGGACGAAAGCCTGACTGGAACACATCGAAACAACTATTTAAATGCAAGAAATTACTCAGCTGTTGAAAAACCTAGAAATGGGAGGTTTGATATGGACCTGTAATTGTTCATTACTGAAGCATCTAGATTATTCTTTTTTAAGAGCGGTTTAATGACTGCAGTTTTCAGGGCCTGTGGAAAAATACCTGAGTGAAGAGATTTGTTTACTATATGAAGTAGTTCTGAGGCCATGCAGGGCAAAACATCTTTGAAAAATCCTATTGGAATAATATCAAGGCAGCAGGAGGAGGATTTCAGAAGTTGTATAATGTCCTCTAGGTTTTTATCATTAATCTGATGGAATTGTGTCATGATGTCTGAATTGATGTTAAGTGGACACAGAGACAAACATTTGCTGTTCCTGATGCAGAGACACTGACTGCTTGTCTGATTTTCTGAATTTTGTCAGTGAAAAAGGAGGCAAAATCATTGCACGCCCTGGTGGTTAGAAATTCAGAGGCTACTGACACCTCCTAGGACTTCCAATTTTCATGCAGAAACTATGCTGGAGCCTTTGAGTTTTTGAATTGAACTAAATATCTTATTGATTCAGGCAATAGCGCAGGAAGAGGTTTAGACAGCAGGTTATGCTGTGCGGGTGTACTAGTCATTTTCAGAGCAAATATCAAGCACACGATTGAACATCCAATAAGCATTTGCTATTTATTTTGTATTCAGTCAAATATGTATATCTGTCCTTTGTGGTGACTGTGATGTCTTGCAGTAATGTATGGCTGCTGTGGTATTAACATTATTTACATAAAAAAAACA
Source organism: Pseudochaenichthys georgianus (assembly GCF_902827115.2). NCBI lineage: Eukaryota > Metazoa > Chordata > Actinopteri > Perciformes > Channichthyidae > Pseudochaenichthys > Pseudochaenichthys georgianus. The sequence goes on from NC_047526.1 coordinate 4,412,740, forward strand.
AAATTGGGTCTGAGTCATGTCGAGGCAAACTAAAATCTTGGGCAGACAGGAAATCAAATTCACAAATATCTCAATTGTCAGACATTTGAAGACTAGATACGACACATGATTTCTTATTTCTGAAGCCAGAGAGAGCTGAGACATGGCTGCAGACGCTGGAAAGCGTGGCCAGTCTATAGATAACCTCAGTGTTTCTATCACATGTGCAGCGCGTTACCATATAAGACAGCAATATGACTCACCCCGCTCACTGACCTACTATGTGGGAAGTCATGATTCATGCAAGCTGCATGTAAGCAGGCAGGACCCAAAAATACTCTGGCATGCCATCACACAAACACATACACGACTATCACACACACACACACACACACACACACACACACACACACACCACACACACACACACACAACCACACACACACACACACACACACACACACACATACCTCACTTGCTCAGTCATACTCACCACCCACAGACACTGATAGGCTCAGAGGCAGCCGGTAACATGCAGTGAGAGACATTAGAAAGTTGTCAGAGCAAAGACTGGAATAACAAGATGACTGGATCTGCCTTTTTGAGGTAATGCCAACGAGCAGCTGGCGCCGTGAAGGCTTAATTATGTGACTGTTGCTGTGATTCTTAATGGATATGAAGTTGTTTTTTGAGATACTAAAGTCAAGTTTGCAACAGGTAGCTTGAGTTTCAATGCATTTTAACGATGAAAAGATTCCTCGAGAGCGAATGTAACTTCACTTAAATGAAACTCATTTGGTCACATGGTGAACCGTAGCTGTCGGTGGCGTGTCTTGATTTTGTAAGTGGGCAGATTTTCAATTAGTCAGCAGAATATGTCTATAAATAGATTTTGGAATGCTGGTGTTGTGATGCCAGAGTCGAAAACCTCACCAAGTTTGAAAGAGAAGTCCTGAAAGCATGTCGTCCAGCTAAGAGTGCTAACCTGTCAGCTTTGTTCTGAAGTTCCTTGTTTGATGGATCAAAGGAATTGAACCCGTCAGAGACTTTTCACTCTGTAGTCTTGGCTCATCCTGAATGTATTCTAATGCAGATGATGGCTGCTCTGATAATCAGTTTCTTAGGATCTAATCCAGCTGTCTGTGATGGTTTCCATGCAGTGTGTGCTCCTCACTAATTGTTTCTTTAAGAAGATACATCTCGGGGGTGCTTTGAGTATTGATTCATGTGGTCGAGGTCACTGCCTTGACCTTTCCATGGCTGTGAGATGAAGTAGCTCTGGTGGTAATTAGGCCGACTGCAGAGAGATGCAGGTTTGTGCAAGTGCCTTCTTGGCCGTGCTCTCGCAGCCAGACCCATTCATCAGTGTCAGCCGCAGGAGCAATGCATGATGGTCAGCAGCTCGCCTCACCCTCACCGCGGTTACGCCTGTCACCTGACCACACACCCTGACCTGGCTGTAGACACAAGGTCCCTCCTCAGCTCAGACATTTACATGAGATCCAGGACGTGGTTCAGAGTCCCTCGTCCCTTGGGTTCAGGACTCGATGCTGTGTTGTCTTCGCTCAGTCCCCTGATCGAAGCCTAGGGAGGAGACGGTATTGATTTCCATCTAGATAGTAAAGCTCTTGATCAATTTATAGATGGACTTAAGAACAACAACTCCAGCCTGAGATGACTGTGTCCTCTATGTGAGGTTTACCGTGAACTTTTATTCTGAGGGTCTTTAGCTTTAACGCCATACCTTTTTTAGAAGGTGTATTTCAGGAGAGCTATGCTTTGGAGTTGGTCGCACATGAAACATAATGATGAGCATCAGCAGCGTGCCTCAGAAGTGTCTGTGTCGCATAATATTATCTGAGGATCAATATAAGGAACCCGGTGACCTTCTGAAAGGCTGTTTACATTATCAGCATGAGAGGAGAATGAGGAAACTCTGCAGTGGAAAGCATCAGAAGCTCTTGCCGTAAATCTTCTCTTACAATCTGTGTTTCTTCTAAATGTATACAAGGTGTACTAAAGAGCCTGAACAGCATGCTGTATCGCTATGAGACCAAAGGCTGCAGAGGGAAACACACCGAGTAAATACAACACTTGTTAGTACTTGATCAAACCAGCCTTGTTTGAAGTCTGTGCCGATGCACATGTATTGGTGTTCACAGGGGTTTGCCATGGTGACTCGAGCCAATGAGGGCAGAGAGTTGTGTCAACCCAGACAACAACGTAAACCTTATGAGGCTACGACATTACAGTAATAAACATCCTTTAAAAAGTGTAAGCCCGGATTGCAGTCCCATATTTACACTAGCTTTGAATAATTACATTCATTTGGAGTGTAAAAACATCTTTTCTTTACATTTAGATGTCTCAAATGAGGTAAAGAAATGAAAAAGTGATGTAATAGCAAAATAGCCAGGGAGACATTTCATTAAGATGAGTAGCTCCATCCTCATTAGCATGTGTTATTACAGCCCAGATAGACCAGTCCCACTTTAATCAATCCCAGCGCCTGATATCCCTATTGGTGCTGGTAATGAACCATTAACGCGTTTCTGATGAGCTCTGCACTTCTCCCTGCAGCGGAGCACCCTCCCGGGGATGATTAGCACCACCTTTTGATACATACTAAAGGAGACCACGAGTGGTGCATTACATGTCTGATGTACCAGTCTAGATATATGATTCAACATTCTGGTACCATCCTAAACATAAAATATAATGTTGATCATACATGTAAACAGAAAATATTGTGATTTTCAGATGTATTGTTTGAATATGATTCCTATTCCAGAAAGTCAGAGAGTGTCAGGGTTGAGCGAAGCAGGCAGGACCCAAACGCAGATTTCACAGAAAAACACCTTTATTCCAAGGTCAAATGGAAACAAAACAGAAGTCTTCCCCGTGACACAGTCAAGACACACAAGGAACTAACGAAGACAGGCAGAGAAACCAGAACTTAAATACACACAGGACTAATCAAAGAAACAAGAGACCGGTGAGGAGGCAGGAGAACACACAGGGGCACCAGGTGAACACAATCGGGCAATCAGACAGGAGGGAACAGACAGAAAGCAACAGGCAAGACAAGGTGAAGACTTTTCAAAATAAAACAGGAAACCAAAGATAGAAGAAGACAAAACAAAACACAGACAGATCGTGACACCTTAGCCTAGGTATGTATTTATCACAGAAATCTGCAATGTAGACTGGTAGTTTGGGGGTTACCGAATAGGTGGTCGCATTAGGGGAAATGTAGTGTTTTTATGCTTCATAACCCACTTCACGAACAAATGGATTACAGCCAAATTGTAGACACTGTAAAAAGTATTAGCTTTATTTCATCCAATACCAGCTATTAGCTTGCCAGGCTAGTGCAAGGTCCTTATCTGTTGCTATTATCAGCTTTTACAAATAGAAACGAATGTCCTAGCAATATGACACACACTGGCACCAAAACTAACCTTAGGGTACGGGGAAGCAGATAGTTTCCCATGAGGAAACGAAACACCTCCACAAATATCTTCTGCATGTCACATTCAAAGACACATCACGGCGTCAATGTTGTGGCTGAGAAGCGTTTTGCTTGCATTCGTTTGACTTGCAACAAACAGACCTTGAAGTGGATTATGATTTAAATGTACCTACTTTACTTACCTTTCATCATCATCAACATCGTCGTCATCATCATCGCCAAATGAAATGTGTCTTGAAAGCCTTGTCGTGCTAAAAGGATGTTCATTGCTGTGGCCTAATTTGATCGTTCCAATTAAGACCGTGTGCATCGTCAGTGGCATCGCTCGCAGCTGGTGTTCGTGAATGTGCTGTTGCCACATTCTGCTCCATGCAGATATGTTCCCTGTTAGAGGGTCTGTCAGCACATTGTGGAATTATAGAATGTTACTGGAAGAGTTGATTAATATATATTAGTTTAAAGCAAGGAGCTTTCATACTGTATGTATGAGGTTACTTGTGTGGCTGTGGCTGTGAGGTGGAGTGGTGGTTTCAGAAGGTTGCTGATTCAATTCCCAGCCCCTTCAGTCAACATGTTGATGTATCAGATACAGAAGTCCTTTAACTAATCCCACAGTGGGACATGAATTGTTACAACAGCAAAGAAACAGTGCAGATGAAAGAATGAAGCATTGACTTAAGTATTGGATGAAGAGGGAAGTTAATAAAATAAAAAAATACAAATCAATGGTAAATGATAAGTAGCAGCATTTTAAAAAGTGTATTAAACGAGCCGTAACTTCAAGACATTTCCAAGAAATTGAATAAATTGTCAAATTAAAATGTATGGCGCATCATTTGTGGTATGGCACAACAGCTTTACTCTGTGTTGTGTCGGTCTACCAGGGACTAGGTGCACATACATGCATTTACCATGGAGACTAAGCAATGTGCTTTCTGCCTATCGCTGCAGTGCTGCAGATGTAAACAGAGAAGTGCAGAAGAGGAATGTGTTGAAGTCATTGTTGCTTCCTGCATGGTGGATGATCATGACTCTTCCACTGGGGCTCAGCAGTCTGTCCGCCCTCGCTGCTTCTTATATTTCAGTCCTTCATGACCCAGCGCAGCCTCTTCCTTCCACACACCCTGCACATCATTCTGCCGTGGCCCAGGGAGACAACGATCTGCTCATAAGCAACAACAAAGAAGAAGACGTGGCTCACAATGTGTGGTGTGTTTTTTTAGATTAAATAAAGTGAAAATAAGCCTACATATTTTAAATCCTGAAATCAACTACAAGTTCTCTTTATAGGTGGTTGCTAAAAGTGCTGACACAATGTATTAATGTATCAGTCAGCATGTATTGAGATTCAGATGATGTACTGTAAGAGGATTATCGAGCAAAAATGCCAAACATTGTCTTGTACCAGCTTCTAGAATGCTGTTTCATCAATTTAACAACCCAGTCTCACGGCATTTCGTCTTATAGTCACGACATTTAATCTATTGATTCGTGTTCACCAGCACGATTTCCCCCTTTGTTTCGTGTCACACAGAACGATTTGAAAAGCAATGTATTTCTATTGGTAGTGTGTTTCGTGCGTGCAGCACGTCTTTTTGTCCGTTAGGGTCTTGGAAGACCGGAAGCTGTGGGGTTCATAAAAACATCTCCTTACTCAATATCAAGCCACGATTATTGTTTTTATTTTAAATCGTATAATATCGGACTTTTTTTGTCGTCTGTGTCTTGGATCCTCTATCCTGAGTTCTGGATTAAGTCGTGGACTTCGGGTCGTGACTGAACCTGTCTCTGCGGTCCTGCCTTGGGTCTCGTCATGCTGCTTCCCTGATGGCTTCCACAGGATTGTAGCTGACATCCTCGTGGATTCATCTTCTTATTACAGACACATGCATTTCCTAACATTCGGTCTATATGCTGTAAAATGTATTATCTCTTGGATTTACACACGGCATCTATTGCACGTCTGTCCGTCCTGGGAGAGGGATCCCTCCTCTGCTGCTCTCCCTGAGGTTTCTCCCATGTTCCCTTTAAACTGTGGGTTTTCTCTGGAAGTGTTTCCTTGTACGATGTGAGGGTCTAAGGACAGAGGGTGTCGTTTTTCTCATACTGATATTCTGAACAATCTGTGCTGTTGTATTTGCTGTAAAGTGTCTCTACTGTAGGCTATTTTTATTATATGTACAGCACTTTGGCTCGACCAAAAACCGTTTATAAATGTGCTATATAAATAAAACTTGATTTGATTTGATTGAAAAGAAATGGGGCTCAGAGCCTCAGGATACTGAAATCTGTATTTTTTTAAATCTTTTTTTCCTTCTAATTTGTTATTCTTTTCTAAATACACACTGTTATTTACTCACCAATAACACACAATTATCCTTGTTTTTATTTATTTGTTTAATTCCATAATCTCTGGCTTTTTTGGCGTCCGTCAGGAACTGAATTTCAAAATAAAAATAACCGGAAACAGACGTAGGCCTATAACGGCCCGTCCACACGGCGGCGTGCGCTAACGCTTGCCGGCGGGCGTGTCTGAAACTCGACCAACAACCAATCACACGAATCTCCCGCCCCTGACACACAAGCAGCGGTTTGATTGGCTCGAGCTTGTACTGGCATATGATTCGATTGGCTGACGCTTCTGCCGAGGCGTCAAAAGTTGAACATTGCTCAACTTTTGCAGCGAGCCACGCCAGCTACGCTCCACGTCGCTTCCCACGATGCATTTCGGCTAAAAGTGACGTCACCCCATTCAAAGTGAATGGTGAAGCGTCAACGCACGCCGCTGTGTCGACGGGCCGTAAGGGACATTTCAAGCATCCTTGTGATACACAGCCACTGAAGTGATTACCCAAGATCCTCAGCTATGGTTTAAGCTCGCTGATTGGATGTTTTTAGCCGCAATGCATGTAGGGATATGGTATTAATGCGATATGAAAACATTTTTTTTAAAGAAAATAATACTTAATTCCGAGTGCTCTTGCTTTTCTCGTTGAAAGTCATCACATAACGGCATTGTAATACACGGTTCGGCTGCATTACACGGTTCGGCTGCATTACATATTACAGATCTGCCGTAGTTCTTTATTTATAGAGCCCTGATGAGAAGACCTTTGGAAAAACTGGAAGGAATGCCGCCGAAACATACTACCAATAGAAATACATTGCTTTTAAAATCGTTCTGTGTGACAAAATGTCGTGACTATAACGTGAAATACAGAGCTGGCATCTGATTAGCTTAGCTAGCATAAAGGCTATGAATGTAATTTCCCCTAACAAATTGTAATATTTACATTTATGATTGTGGACAGATTTAACAAATGCGATGTAATCAGTAAGCTTCAGAGGTGTTAGTAAGTTTATTACCTTTGGACAGGGTCAAGACAGCCGTTTCCCCCTGTTTCCAGTCCTTATGCTAAGCTACGCTAGCAACGTCCAGCTCTTAGCTAAACACACAAACAAACGTACTCTCTTAGTACGTCATAATTGTAGATTCAGTAATAAATTAACATTTGGATAGTTGGCACTATTAGCTAAATTAGACTCTGAATGGATACAATTGTATGTCGAAAACACAGACAAACCCCACACCGGAAAAATGTTAATCACAAGATAGAGGCACACTAAAGCTTAGGTTACTTTATCATCTATTTACCTCTAAATGGGACTATCGTTTACAGAATAAACTTCATGCTGTATTCAAGAAGACTTGAAACTAGCGATTGAGATCATAAACTTCTCAGGGAAATGATTAATTGGGTAATAATCAAGTTTTTTATTGACTATTCTGGGACCTCTATTTGCAACCTGTTATACAAAAAAAACTAGAACAACGTTCTGTTGGTGAGCAATCAATCGAAACAAGGACAGTTAGGCAACAGCAGGTACTCAGCTCCTTTCCAAAGGCTGTACTGTATGGCAGTGCACATATACCTGCGCTATAGTTCCTCATATATAGCTGTCTGCAGGTCTGTAGCCACATGGCTCAGACTCCCTCAGATCAGCAGCTCTCTCCAGGAGCAGCCAGTGGTGAACCACGCAGTCAGCTCTGGAGCAGACTCATCACCTCCACGCTGTGCTTTCATCTGCGCAGGAATGTTAGCAACTCACCGAGAAGATTGGCGGGATCAGTGTTAGTGTGGCAGAAAGAGCTGCCGTCAACAACTGACCCTGGAAGTAGAAAAAAAAGAAAGATTTTTTTTTTTGCATCCATCAGCACTTCTAATCAGAAACCTGCCACAACCTGCTACTTTGTGGTGTGTGTGTGTGTGTGTGTGTGTGTGTGTGTGTGTGTGTGTGTGTGTGTGTGTGTGTGTGTGTGTGTGTGTGTGTGTGTGTGTGTGTGTGTGTGTGTGTGTGTGTGTGTGTGTGTGTGTGTGTGTGTGTGTGTGTGTGTGTGTGTGTGTGTGTGTGTGTGTGTGTGTCATCCTTGCATTTTCCTCCCACTCTAACAAACCATCTGAAGCGAATGTGCATTCCAGGGTAGAAATAGCATGTTTGGATTGCTCTGAACCTCACAACCGCATCTGGAAACATTATTCTTGGAAGACAGGTCATTATCATACTGTAGGAACCCAACTGAGAAATGTTTGGAGGAAATAAGCAAACTGTGCAACAGTCAGAGCAGTCAGAACCACAGAAAGGCTGGACTGACATAGTGTTCCACAACAGCCCCCTACACAAGACTGCTACCATCAAACCATTACTCTGTCATATGGCCTAATATTAAAACACGTTAAAGCAATTTATGGCTCAGTGTAGCCTCGCAACGCCAACCCACATCTCTCACTTCCCTCACTGCGGACTAGTTTCACTAAGTATTTGTGTCAGATGACATTTAGGCTGTACAGTAAATAGTAGATGATTGACAAGTTGATGAGACATCGGTGTGACCTGATAGGACGAGGCACCACTCACTGCACTGTGATGAGTCTTTGCTTGTGTTTTTTTAAAGATGCTGACTAGTCAGGAAATGCTCTCAACTGTCACCCAAAATCAGTTTCTTTACAAACCTGAGGTCAAAAACAGGTCATCCAGTCACTGAGCATATTTCATCTGAAAGGCCTGGCCTATGTAAGTAGTCATGACATTTGAGCGTTTCAAAAGGTGACACGTTACATCATGAACTAAAACACACACTAAAGCTGGCTTGGATCACTCTGGGCTTCAGAGTGTGAAGGGGATGTTGTCCAGATGTTGTCCAGACTCGTTTTAGGCTGAGCTCATCCAAGACTTCAACTGCAATCTGTAAGGCTTTACAAATCCGATAATATAATGAAATCATACAATAATGTAATATATCATATCTATATCTCATTTTTGCATTAGCTTAGTAAATACTCACAGCAGATAAAAACGTTGTAATTGCAAAATATATCACAGACTCACATTTTTACATTACATTGAATTCCATGTGTTGCACGGTAAATACTTTTCTACAAACTGCAGCAGTCATACAATGAAAGTCCCAGTTAATGCAGGATTTTCTAAGTTGTACTGGTGTATAGAGACATGATGCTAACTGTGACACATTTCACAAACACCTCAGACAATCATTTATTTTTTCAAGCACTCTTGGGTATTTTCAAATTGATTGATTGCCTATAGAGAAACATACAGCCAGGGATCAGGGCCTGAGAGCTGTCCTTCACTGCATGTCCACCCCCTGTCTTCCCATTTACACGGTGAGGAGCACACAGCCTGAGAGAGAGAGAGAGAGAGAGAGAGAGAGAGAGAGAGAGAGAGAGAGAGAGAGAGAGAGAGAGAGAGAGAGAGAGAGAGAGAGAGAGAGAGAGAGAGAGAGAGAGAGAGAGACTTGTTACTTGAGGTTTTGTAATATATTGTTGTAAATTGTTTAATGAATGAATTGTATTTGTATGTTTTTCTTATCATATATCCTTGACGCTTTGGCAATATTGTTCACCTGACATTCATGCCAATAAAGCATATTGAATTGAATTGAGAGAGACTTTGTCTATTTCATTTAGTTGTAAAAAATAAGGCAAGAAATCATTCCAATGTGTACTATAGGACAGTAAAAGTTGATTAGTAAAATATGCATAAATATAAAGAAAGAATGCTAACTAGGTAACATAAGATAAGAATAAACCAGTTTAAATGATTTGTTATTGGTTGTGATCATATTCTAAGGATGTTTAGATTATTGAAAAGTATACAGCTCCCTTTCATCTGAGTGTTGAGAGCTGTGTCCATACATTCATGTTGTGCTCAAAGTGCACCAGATTGATGCTTTTCACTTCAACATTTAAAAGTAAAATCTTCCCGGGGGTGCATGCCCCCAGACCCCCCTAGAGGAGGTGAGGACCCCCCCCCCCTCCCAAATAAAGCAGGTTAAAATAATTATTTTAGTAAACACTGCAAACGGGTCCCACAGACCCAAACAGCACACAAAGGTTAAAGGTAAGCATATAATGTTAAAATCTGCTGGACGTTGGGTTCTTTATTTACTTGAGAGGTTAGCTGTGTTTCCTCTTTTCCAGTTACACTTCTCCTTTTGCTAAGTATTTTTTTATACATAAAAGTATGAGTCAGTGAGAGCTTCCTTCCTTGCTAACACCAGAAAGTTCAAATGTAATATGTTTTGATTTTTTCAACACGTAAAAAACATGTCCTAGATAGAACATCTGGTTAGAATTATTATTCAATTAAAAGGTAACATATAAGAAGCTTACATGGCCCATTAGCTGTCAATCATACAGTCAACATCGAGCGGTTATCACAGAATATTTTCAAAGAGAAATGAGTAATCACTGTGTAATCCCATTTTGTCTCATAGCCAGCCACATTAAAACAGAACACCAATGGAGCTTTTTGGAAGAAATATAATTTGGAGTATTGTCAGTATTCTATAAAACTAGAGCAACGGGACGAAAAGGCATTATTTATTGAAATAGTACGTATTATTTAAGGTCAGAAAGATTATCTTATTGAGGTGGAGTTTGATGCCTTGGGAGTGTTTATCCTTCATTCTAGAAAAACTGTGAAAAATCACTGTTTGAAAAAAGAAATCTCCTTCCAAACAACCTCTGTGGCACATTCTGAAGTTTCTGTTCCTCAATATGTTGTAAAAAGAATCAACTTTATTTATATGGCAACTGTCATAACATAAAATGTGGCTCAAGTCGCTTTACAAGAGAAATTAATCATTAACTCTTGTATTTAAAAAGGTACAAAAACAAACCATGTATTAGAAACAGGTATATTTTTACAAATACTAAATAATATAACATAACAATAAAGAGGTATATTAGTTTAGTTTATTATTGATTTGATGCATTAATGCCACCAACTCACGACATGTTGCCTCGCAAAGGAGTCTTCACAGTACACTCGGTGAAATGACCTTAAAAGCATTTCATAATAGAGCATGATCAAACTAATGCTTCGCGGCAGCAGGGGAAACCCTTAGCTGTAGATTGGGTCTTTATTTGTTGGGTTAAACGTTTTTAAAAGCAAACGGTAACATTCCACATTTTCTTTTAAAGCTGCATATATGCAGTGTTCGGTGTAGTCACATAGGTTAGTGTTTATTTAACAGTTCTTACTCTGGACTACAAAACATCCTCTGTGCTATCATGTGGCTCATGTCTAGCTGCTCAGGACACCTTTACGCCGAGTCGCTCTTAGATTGAAAACACGTGTGGATCTGTGGAGCAGAGTAATACAGAGACAGCCCTTTACACTGCAGTCTCCTGGCTCCCTTTATTTGAAATGTTTGGTTTCTAAAAAAAGTGATTCTGTATGTTTAAATTTGGTGATGGGATAGCTGTTTGTGTGCATGTGATGTAATAATGCAGCGGTGACCGGTGAGTGTGGGATTGGACTTCACTCAGTCAATCTTTTGTGAGTCATGCATAGATATATATGTTTGACCACGCTGAGCCCCTGCTCATGCACGTGAGAATGAGAAGAATATTCTGCTCATTTGTTCACAACAATATTTTGCATATTTGTACACAAGCTACCTCTCTTAATATCTGCACAGCTTTCCACTTTTCATAACAATACTGCACATTTTATCTTGTATTTTTTCTGTACGTAATTTCATCTAAATAATATTTTCTTACAATTTATCTTCGTTAACTATGTGTATGTGACCATGTACACCAAGGCATAATCCTCGTATGTGTCAACCTGCTTGTCAATAAACCTGCTTCTGATTCTGAAAATGTTGTTTAAATGTTAAAGTGTGCAGAGAGCAGTGTGTGTGTTGAATCATGAGGCGGGGGCTGATGTCAGCCCTGCGGTATGTGCTTGCTGGGTTTGGCTGTAAGCTGACCGCCCTCTGTTGTGCTTATGTTTCCAGGGCGTGAGCGGAATGTCCGTGGATGAGAAGCCTGAAGCCCCCATGTATGTGTATGAGTCGACAGTTCATTGTACCAATATCCTCCTCTGCCTCAACGACCAGCGGAAGCAGGATATCCTGTGCGATGTGACCGTCCTGGTGGAGGGGAAGGAGTTCCGCGGGCACCGCTCTGTGCTGGCCGCCTGCAGCGAGTACTTCCTGCAGGCGCTGGTGGGCCAGGCGGAGAATGGCTTGGTGGTCAGCCTTCCGGAAGAGGTACGACTATCAAACACACTTTGTCCTGCACAGTTTTTTCATTTCCATGGGTCGTGTGCTATTGACCTCTAGACAATGCAACTCTAAAACTCCACACTGACACCAGTACAAAAGCAATACCAATCAGCCTCTCCACACCTCCAGCCACAGCCACAAAGTGACCAATGGACTGAGCACCTCTACACTGATGCCCCGGCCACACGAGGACGAAAACGGCTAAACGCATAGGATTAACGCAATCGCAAAAAAGCTTCCGTCCACATGCAATAGTTATCCGGATAGTGTCTGTCCACACGAGACCGCTCCGTTTAGCTCCAACCGCTGGAGAAGCTGCAGTACATATGCAGGAGCCTGTACGTGGCGCTGTAACTTCCTCCACAAAAGCAGAGAAGAAGCATGGTTGTCATGGTTGCCCTTCTGTTTATTCTCCGCGGTGGGGGCCGAGGGAACCGGGCAGAGTTTTTCGCCAGTCAACGTGTATTAAAGTTTAAATCTTCCGGTCAAAGGTCTTCTTTGTTTTTTATTGAGCTTTAAAACAAATGAATAACGACTCTATATAATATAATAATAAAATACACGGAGCCTCTCTTTTTCCTCCCTCTCTTCGGACAGCTCAGTGTCTGTCTCATGCAGCAGCTGATCCAGTAATGAGTGACCCGGCCGACAGTAAAAATAAACATATTTATAACTAGTTTAGGGAGTTTGAGAGGTAATTAAAATAGCTAAGGGTGATGATCTAACTTGAAGTGTGTGTTTTGCTGCAGCGGGAGGAGCTGCAGGTGAGCAGAGCTGCGTGTCTCCGTCCTGTCAGATTAGACTTCACTCGCGTTTAGGTCCATATCGAGAGAAAGATAAATAATCTGAATTCAGTGTGCAGTTTACTTTGACGCGGGGTGAGCAGCAGAGTTGGGGAGAGGCGGGGCTATTGTCTCATCATTATCAGAAAATGATCGTATAGGGCGTACACACGGAGCCGTTGGACCCCCCAGAGCGTTGCGTACACCTTGGGACCCGTTATCGTTTTCGCAGTCGTTTAGTGCCGTATTCGGTCGTCCTCGTGTGGCCGAACGGTCTATATGACACTAAACAGTAACGCAAACGACCGTTTTCGTCCTCGTGTGGCCGGGGCATGAGAATGTCAACAGATTTCACATAACTGTTTTTAGGTTAGGAAATAATATTAAGTTAGGTTCAACTTAATATTATTGCTTTCGACTAACTTAATACACTTATGCGAAATCTGTTGACATAATACATTTAATTAAAGTTCATGTTTCAGTTTTTTCCGTGTGTCCACCCTACAACTTCAGTGGGAGAAAGAAAACACAGCTTAGAATGTAACCATTGGTTGCTAAATTGTTATGACATAAAAAAAGCAATCAGATCTAAATTAGGATGACCGATGGTTTTCTGACTGATTAAGCCATCAATGGAGGTGTGACATTAACTTGTTGCAAATGCTTTGGTCCATACAGCAACTTTCTTATGAAGTTCATGCAATCATATAAATAATCACCCACTCAGCCACATCTCAAACTGACTATACCTGCTATACATGGAGCTAAACTCACAGCCAACCTTTCAAATCTCTAGTTCAGTTTATCTGGCGACCAAGAGAAAATAAAGAGACATTGTTGCATTTGAGTTCTGCTCTGGTTCAATAATCAAGAGGAGTAAACATGGAGTAATATGGACTTTTCAAAATATAACATTTGGTGAGCGTGATTCTGAATCATACGCGTGACAGAAGAGATCAAGTTATAATAATAATAATAATAAATCAATTTTATATAGCGCTTTTCTGAACACAAAGACGCTTTACATTTGGGAGGGAGGGTAGACAAACAAAACAAAAACAAAGACAGAACCAAAAAGAAACAAAACACAACAGAAAAGCAGTCAGGAGGAAGTTGATTGAGAGGGGGGGGGGCTTATGGATAGAGAGTTGAAGAGGTGGGTTTTGAGGCGGGACTGGATCAGGGTGAGGGACTCAGACTCACGGAGGTCTTGGGGGAGGGAGTTCCAGAGCTTCGGGGCTGCCACAGAGAAGGCTCTGTCCCCGAAGCTCCGGAGTTTGGCCTTGGGGATTGAAAGCAAACCGGCTGAGGAGGATCTGAGGGACCGGGGTGGTTGGTAGAGGGTGAGGAGGTCAGTGAGGTAGGGGGGGGGCCAGATGGTGCAGGGCTTTGTAAGTGAGGACCAGGAGTTTGTAGTGGATGCGGTGTGAAACGGGGAGCCAGTGGAGTTCTTTGAGGACCGGGGTGATATGATGCCATGATTTGGTGTGGGTGAGGAGTCTGGCGGCTGCGTTCTGGACACGCTGGAGTCTATTGAGGGAGGTGGAGCTGATGCCGTAGAGGAGGGAGTTGCAATAGTCAAGGCGGGAGGAGATGAAGGCGTGAATGAGTCGCTCAGCTGCAGGGCGGGTGAGAGAGGGACGGAGGGTGAGGGAGGGATGGAGTTTGGCAATATTGCGGAGGTGAAAAAATGAGATTTTTACAATATGACGGATGTGGGGCTCGAGGGAGAGGGTGGGGTCAAATATCACGCCAAGGTTGCGTGCCTGGGTGGAGGGGGAAACAGGGGTGCCATCAATGGTGACTGTCAGGTTGGGGGTTTTGCTGAGGGTGGATTTGGATCCGATGAGGAGGAGTTCAGTTTTATTGCTGTTGAGTTTGAGGAAGTTGTGTTGCATCCAGGATTTTATTGCAGTCAGACAGGATTCGATGTGGGTGAGGGGGGGGTTGTTGGGGGATTTGGTGCTGAGGTAAATCTGTGTGTCGTCAGCGTAACAGTGAAAGTCCAGGTTGTATTGGCGGAGAATCTGACCAAGGGGGAGGATGTAGATGATGAAGAGGAGGGGGCCGAGTACTGAACCTTGGGGAACACCTTGGGTGACTGAAGCTGTGGCAGAGGAGTGGTTGTTGAGGGAGATGAAGTGGGATCTGTCAGAGAGGTAGGACTGGAGCCACCTGAGTGCAGT
Source organism: Pseudochaenichthys georgianus (assembly GCF_902827115.2). Taxonomy (NCBI): domain Eukaryota; kingdom Metazoa; phylum Chordata; class Actinopteri; order Perciformes; family Channichthyidae; genus Pseudochaenichthys; species Pseudochaenichthys georgianus. The sequence goes on from NC_047526.1 coordinate 4,427,755, forward strand.
ACCTTCGATACCGATGTCATGGAGTCGGGTAAGCAGGATGGTGTGGCTCACGGTATCGAAGGCTGCACTCAGGTCGAGGAGGATAAGGATGTTGAGGGAACCGGTGTCAGCAGAGGTGAGGAGGTCATTGAGGACTTTGATGAGGGCCGTTTCTGTGCTGTGGTGGGGACGAAAACCAGACTGAAGGGGTTCAAAAAGCTGGTTGGTTTGGAGATGGCGGTGGAGTTGTTTGGAGATAATGCGTTCTATTGTTTTTGAGAGAAAGGGGAGGTTGTAGATGGGACGGTAGTTACTGAGGGAGGAGGGATCCAGACCGGGTTTCTTGAGGATGGGAGTGACAGCAGCCGTTTTGAAGGCAGAGGGAACGGTTCCTTGGGACAGGGAGGAGTTGAACAGGTTGACAAGGTAGGGGCAGAGGACGGGGAGACAGGACTTCAGTAGAGGGGTGGGTAGAGGGTCAAGGGAGCAGGTTGTGGGTTTGGAGGAGCTGATCAGTTTGAGTATTTCAGGGGGGGTAACCAGAGTGAACTGTGAGAGGCGGCCGTGGGGAGGAGGAAGGCTCGGGAGGTCCAGGGAGATGGGGGGAGAAATTGTGGCGGTGGATGTTGGGGGAGATGTATGTGTGTCAGATGCAGCGGATAGGGAGAGATTAATGGCAGTGGAAGTTATGTTTGCTGACGGCAAGTAATGCTGCTCTTATGAGAATATGTATTCTCTCTAGTTCCACAAACCGCTCACAAGATGATCAGCAGCAGTATGAATGGGTACTTGTATATCATTAGAGGACAATGTAAGTCAAAACATCTGCTTCCTTTCACACCACTTGTGCAGATGAATCCGAGTCTCTTGTATTCAGTTGAATGAATCTTCTTGCTATCTTAATCAAAAGTAAAAAAGAAACTTAATGTTTTAGGAAACATGCATGTGTCTTTGAATTAGTACATTTACAAATGGATTAATGACCCTAATATGAAACTGAATAGGTTGTGTGAGAGTTTGTTGATATATATGTTGTATATAGTTTATATAGTATATAGTTTGAATGAGCCGAGCATCTACTTCCATTCATCAAGACATGCCTTTGTTTTTTATTCTTTTTCACCTTTGAGGCATGAATGAAAGGTTTTGCGACTACAAGCTTTTTCAGTCAATATAGAACCCATGGAGGAATGTATTTCTTCATTCAACTACATTTACTATAAAAAACTTGGTTCAGATCCACACAAAAGGTGAGAAATGTAACCTTAAGCTGCATCAGCATCCTTTTTGTTCTGTTCTGTTTCCAGTGGCTTAGCAGGCATGATATAGCATCGCAGCAAATGATTTGAATTCATGTGCCGTTCACTGGAGGACAAAGACTAGCGAAAGATGTGAGAAGTGCATTATTGAGCCTACAAGGCTGTGATTGCCAATTAGCACCTGTCAGCTGCCGCTGGTGGCAGGTAGCGCTCCGCGGCGAGATTAGCGCCACCTCGACTCAGCGCTCATCAGGTTTAGCAACACTCCTCACTCCTGCTCACCTCAGCTCTCACTCTGTCACATCATCTGATCCCCTTCCGAGCCCCTCCTCAGAACACATGATGAAAGCACCCCGCTGACGCATTGATGTCACAGCGACACACACACACACACGCGTGCATGCTGCTGTGAAAACTGGGGCACATCCTGCATGTGCTGTGGAGTCGGGGCCAGCGTGCATTAATAAAGTAACGCCTGTCAAACGACTTTGTCGCTGCGCTCATTGAAAAGGAAGTCAGCGTCAGATTGTCGTCTTGTGTAAAATGAGCCTCGAGGGCTTGTTTTCACTCCTCAGTCGCCTCAAAGAAGGACGGCAGGGAACGGCTTCTGCATCTCTTTCATTCACTCACTGCAGGCATGAATAACACATGAGCTGCTGTGTGAGGTGAGAGGGAACATCTTTCCCTGAGTGTGTGTTTAGTGTGCCAGAGAGTGAGCTGCTCCTGGTGGGGTTTGAACCGAGCCTCCCTCGCTTTGTCCCAACCTGCTCACTTCAACAACGTTCACACTTTTGTCTGATGGTCCGGACACACCCAGACGATTTCCGGCGTCGATAGGTGTCTGGCCGTCGATGAGCGTTGTGTCGCCCTACTCAGATTGATGTGTACTGCACCGTCGTGTCTTTTCGGCCGTGCCAACACCTTCCGCCGCCGATTCGACATGTTGAATCTGCGGGCTGTCAGCCAAAGAAATCACTCTGATTGGCTGTTCAGCTAGCGAATCAGTGCATGAGAAGCGAAACAGAAGCGAGGGACCCAAACAAACTATTAAGAAGACAAATCTGAGATTTCATTGAACTCCAGCTCTCGACTCAGGTTCGGGAAAGCCCCGTGAGCTTCTCGCTGTAGAGTGAACATGGAACGCACGCTATTTGTTGTTTATATCACGCAGTCTGTTCTTCTTCTCTCGGTTATCACGCAGTCTGTCTTCCGGTTGTTGCCTCTTTTGAATGACGAATACACACTACCGCCGCCTGCTGGCAAGGAGAGTTATTGCCACTCACGCATGCGCAGTTCGTACGTGCTTCTTGGCCGTCGGCTGAAGTCTTTGCGGTGTCTTCCAGTGCGACACATGGCCAAGACGCAGGAGACGTGAGGCGACGTGAGGCGACGTTCCGTCGGGACGTGTTCTTTGGTGTTCTTTGGTGTCAGTTTGGTGTGTAAGAGGCTTTAGTTGCAATACAACATATAAAGATATATTAGATTTCTTCTGTCACTATGGAAACTTAAAGTGATTATAGCACATTCAACAACACCCTGCCATTGAAATCTTACACTTTTACAAATGCAGTTATCTTCACTATCACTAGTAATATTGATGTTATTATCTAGGGAAAAGCTCAAATGTTCATTTAATAATGTTTTATATATTATATTTAAATAAAATTCATTTTAATGTCCTATATATTGTTCTTTATATATTTTGGATGTAAAATCTTAATATATAAAGTCACTAGTAACTAGGTTGACTTTATTCAAATGTAATTCATTTATTATTTTATTTTTATAATTTGACAACATATTAGGTTAGTTGAAATCAATTATATGAAGTTGAAAGTTTATTTTTTCTCTTAACTAATGCCAACGTTTCATTTTCTTGAGTGCATAAAATAGTGGAATATAATTATAAAGCAGCATAAAATGGAAATGAAATAGAAAAAGAAAATAGAATTCAGGAATAACAACAAATTGGCTTAGAATGTTTTAGTTAAATATAAGTGATTAGTTGTATTTCTTTTGATCATCGTGTTTATCTATTGAAGGTTACATGTTCCTTTGAATCGCATTCTGTCACTGCGCAGCAGGGAGTACATCTCTGACGGTCCAGACTGGTCCCAGTCGCATCATGGAGGAATGTTATTTCATTTAAGTGCTAGTCAAGTTTTAAGGTCCCTTTCACCCTTGATTTAGGGTCAGTGACGGAGCATGCTGACACCTCCCTGCCTCATGTCTGATGGTCTCTGGTCTGCTCAGGGTCATTGGAATATTCCTTCAGACGCTTCTGAAGTCTGTGTAAAAAAGGGCAAATAGGAAAGGCCTTGGCTGCCACTGGGGGAAAGGGGAGGGAGCTGAGTGCGGATGAAATGTGAAACAAAGACCACCACCCCCACAACCTTCATCACTCCTCTCTCATGGCCCGCCGCCCCTGGAATAGCCGGGGCTGGCGCTGGTGAGTGACATCATCTATATCTAATGTGATTGTGGGCTTGCAGAGGGGCAGCCAGTTTCATCAAGGGGCTTTGTTGGCCATCACATCATGGGAACAAAACAATCCTGCTTCATCTAAGCCTGCTGTCCTCCGGGCCAGCCGGCAGGGGGAAGGAACAGAACAGCGTCCGTCCACACACAGTGTTTCTCTCCATCATATTTATTGTGAGTGTAAGAACAAAGAGGGATTCATAAGAAGCAGCGTGCCACCGGGAGCCCTCCACTGGAGAGGAGCAGTCATCACTGTGACAAACAGAAATGACCTCCATATATATGGAACTGTCTGCAAAGCTGTGACTCACCACTCACTGCCATGATCACAGCAGACTGCTGTCAGCCAGCTATTGCTGCAGCATGCTGATTCTGTTGTCCTTTACAACAGGCTGGTGTGGAGAATCTAATGATCTACCTACTAGACATTTGAACATTAATCCAAAATAGTGCTAAACGCTTTTTAATTGTAGTAATAATATCATCTTTCTGTAAAGCTGAATTAATCAAATGACCAATGAAAAAGTAATCCTAAGGACTGTGCTGCAGTGTGGAAAAGCCCTGACTGGCTGCAGTGATTGATTCCAGACCGCTGTGGGGACGGTGAAGGCCTTTGGAATGCCTCCGGTCATCAGTGCTACCTCTGAGTTTTATTCTGGAAAAAGTAGAGAAAGCACGGTGATTCAGCGCTGGTTCACAGACCTCAAACCACCTCCTGTTTGTCCGTTTTTTCCTTCGTCGTGGGCCAGGAAACACTGCACATTTTTCAATTTAAAAGTAAACACAGTAAATGATGTTGTCGGTTTTAAAGAGGGTGTCCATCTGCAGTGTCATCTAGGATTCGCGGCAAGCTGCCAAATGATGTCTATGCAAAGCTGTTTTGTTTTTCTTCCACATCAAAAAGGCAAAACTTAAGTTGAAGTAAGTTCACATTTTAGGAGGAAAGTACTATGTAAGAGTACTTGAAGCCAATGAGTAGAGTTCCCGCCTGAAACGGGCATAAACTAAGCAAAAATGGAGGATACATATTTTGGTTCAAATCGGTAGAAGTCCTGGCCCAGGTGGACATTCACTGGCTCCACTGGAACTGCTCAAATATCAGCCATACCCCGTGGCTAAATGAGGTCAGGCCGACAGCAGATGCGTTTTGAAATCGCCAAAATCCTGAGGGACGACCCTGTAGGGATCATACATTTAGAATATTTTTTAACCCAACCAATACTCTTGATGCCCTCATCATAAAAACGACAGCATGTGTTGGCCTTTAACATGTAAAGGACATATGCCAAGATCAACCTGACTGGTGACCTCTTGAGGCTGTGTAAAATATGCCTGTACTCTATTGAAAGTAAAAGGTGAAAGTACGTTGTTGCAGCAGTCGTAAAACCTTGGGGTGCCCGGTTGAGTCAGCAAAGTTTGACTTTTAAAAAGTTGACGACATTGGTTTCATTAACGATGACCTTGATCTTGCCCTGACCCAGTAGTTCTAGCTTCCTACCTAAAACTAGACCTTAGCCCTAGAAGTAGCAGGTCAGATTATACTCATATAGTTTTATCTGGACTGCCAAAATACCTTTTGTTGCTTAGGTATGAGGACTAAAAGGGATGTAGACTGCTGCAAGGGACATCCATCCACCATCTTAGGTCAAGCAGTTGATCGGGGCTCAACCGCCTGCTAATCTAATGGCGCATTTCCACTGCAGGGCCTCGCACGGCTTAGTATGGTATAGTTAGGCCTTGGTAGGCCAGGCTCACTTTATGCTGCGTTTCCATTGCAGTTTTGTAGCTGGGGCAGTAACTATAGTAACGCAGTGTAGGCGAAGCCGTGACGTCATCTTCAATGCGAAACCACAGAACCAACATCAGCCGTTACCGTTATTCAGAGAATACCCTGGAACACTCAGATAAAACAAAACAAAAAATGAGAATGGTATCTGTGTTGTTGATCTGTAATATTACAGTGTTACGTTGATTTGTTTGTCCTTCTCAAATCAAGCACTACGCATTTCAGTGGGTTTGTGTTAGAAAAGAAAGCAACCAATCAGATCTTGTTCTGGGTCTCTGGGAATATCCTTCAACCAGGTATTCTACATCCTTGATAGAATGCCCTGGCCATTGCACTGAATGAGAGCGTACGTTTGGACTGACAGTTTGATCAACCAATCATATATTGACTTGTAGCCAATGGGCGTATTCTTTCAGAGTTCCCCTCGGTTCCAGGGTGCTCTAGAAGGCCCGCTAGTTCACTGGCTCGAGACAGAGGATCTAGATGAGTGCGACGAAGCAATTCATGCCGTTTTATTGTTTTTAACGTTGAAATGACAAGTGCAACAGGTGGAGATGAAGTTGTTGCGGAATTGTTGTGAGTACCCTTTCAAGACGACAATTCAGTGAAAAGTGGATTATAATGCGGCAGTGGCGAGGGGTGTGTGTGTCTACAGAAGGTCCAGTTGTGATAGACACGGTTCTGGGTGTGAGAGATGAGCAGAAAGCCAACGGGGCCACAACATGGTGATCCCCATGTTTCTGCTCTGTGTATTTAACCTTCAAACCCCGCACAGTTAAGCAGCTATACATCCTACATCTACAAGGTGATAAACAGACTTCCATCAGCCTGGGATAAAATAGCTACCATACAAACAGGGTGGACAAAACAAGTGCTGGACACAGAGAGTATCCTCAGACGTGTTCGGTCAGAAATAGATCAGCGTAAACACGATCATTTTGTGTGTTGAACATGTGTAGAGGTGGGGTCATGTCCTCCATGTCTGGACTGTACAGTAAGCTGCACTGGGGGAGGATTAGGGCATACACTATCTGATCCACACAAATCACTGTTGGGGGGGTAACTCACCCACAGCTCAGCACCAGGGACGTCTGAGCTGCTGCTTCACTGAGGATGACACTTTCCTTACCTTCTCTCAACATCACTGGGGGATGGTTCCATCAGCTTAGTCCCTCATTACTGATCCAAATGTGCACTAAACCTTACGGTACAGAGCAGTACAATTATAACAGTGTGTGTGTGAGTCAGTGTGTACATGTTTTTGTTAAGGAGTTATTATTAGGGTTGGGATTTATCTTTAATATTTAAACTGCATGAGTGTTTAAGATGTACTTTCATTTGAGATAATGAATACAATAGTTCAGGTCCAAACGTTTCCCCCTTCAGTAACCAATGAACACATCTGGGAAGCCAAATCCTCTTAAGTGTTTTTGTTCAAAAGAAAAATTATAATTTGCTTGTGTTTTCTTTTATTTAGTTGAATGTTAAGTCACGGTAAAGTTGGTCATGTATTTATTCTGTAAATCGTGCAAATGCATCAATTTAAATCACGGGGTTTCTTTACAGATGCGTAAAGGCTTCTAGAAAATTGGTCACTGAGTACAAAAAAGCAGGAAAATACTAATAACCGATTAAAAAATCCAAGCCAACTGAGATGATATATAGCTATTGATTTGAGTACATTTTACTCCCTAGCCTGCAGATATTGGAAGTATAGTTATGGATGACCCCATGTCTGATGTAATGTTTTCATTGTTGCTTATTGCAGCAATGAAACTTTTGGACAACAATAAAAACATGTGTTGACAGTGATTGATAATCTAACGAATGGAAGTTTTGAATTATTATTTGTTTATACCATACAGAAATAATTGAAAAAAATTACTTCTTGAAACCAATCAAATAATCTTAGATACCACGTTATGTTTCGTGAACTATTGTAAAACATTTGATTTGTAAATGCAAAATCTGGTATGGTAATAATAAGCTATACTTAGTTACATTGCAGTGCATTTCTAAAGTGACGCAAGCTTGTCAGGTATTTTCTGACTTAATAACATCATTTCCTTCGGCCACAGAGATGTTCTGTCGTGCAGCAGGCCTTTTCCTCAGCACAAAGCTGAACCCGCGGTGTGGTCATGTCAGCGTACAGTACAGCCTGCTTCGTCTCCATCAGCGCTGTGACTCAGGCTCCTTTTTGTCTGCCTGCAAACACAAAGGTTAATGTCAGTGGAGACTGAGTGTTTCCTCCTGCACTCCATTGTCATGCCATGCCATGTACTCATTAGCATGCATGACATGCAGGAATTCACTGGAGCACATTTGCATAAATTAGCCATCTCTTCCATAGAGGCGAAAGGCCGATGTAGGAGAGGGGCACTGGGTGAGAGAGGAGGGTGTAGTATTGCTCAGCCTGCTAATGAAAGGCTGTTTGGCAGGCTCCCCAGAAATGTTATGCAAACTGTCCGGCCCTGTGATTGGCCGCTGCCTATAGTCTCCTGCCCTGTAATGGTATCTCATGTCCAGACACAGATCAGAGCCCTCTTATCCTAAAATGGCCCCAATCTGTCCCGTTGAGTCATTTCTCTCTTTGTCTTCATTCATACACTAAGGGCTGCTAACAGCTGAAATGCTTCATGCACGCGGAGAGTGATCAGGCTCCCTGTCCTCCTCTTCCTTCTTTAACACTTTCCTAAGCTCTGGCTGTCTCCCTCCCTCTTTGATTTTCTTCTGTGCTCTGTCCATCCTCCCTCACATTTACCCCCCCACCCGGCGTCTCTCATGCTATGCTTTCCTTCATTAGGCTGCTGTGCTGGTTATAACAGTGGAGTAATCACATATGGGGCAGAGCACACATAAAGATCTCTCCCGCAGACAGCAGCTGCTGATACTCGCTGAAAATAGATCCCTGGTACGCTCAGCACTTTCTCTCCAGCAGCTTTACTGTGTGTGTGTGTGTGTGTGTGTGTGTGTGTGTGTGTGTGTGTGTGTGTGTGTGTGTGTGTGTGTGTGTGTGTGTGTGTGTGTGTGTGTGTGTGTGTGTGTGTGTGTGTGTGTGTGTGTGTGTGTGTGTGTGTGTGTGTGTGTGTGTGTGTGTGTGTGTGTGTGTGTGTGTGTGTGTGTGTGTGTTGCAGCATTAGTAGTAGGGGATGTGCTGCTCTCATCAGTAGAGCGGGTAGAGCACTCAGAGCCTCTCCCCTCACCCCAATTCCTCACACACTCTCACCCACCCCCTGACCCTAGCTACACGTACACTACAACTACACACACACCACCCCCCTCACAGATATGGAGTCAGCAGCTTTCTCTTAACAATGACTGATATGGTTGCTGCTGTTGGACTGTCTGTTACGCAGGGCGCACTGCAAGGTGCTTTAAACCAGAGGCATGCTGGGAGCTGCAGAATGTGGATGCTCTGTTAACACAAGGAAGATGGAGGAGCGCTGCCTACATTTGCAAAAATACAGAAATATCTTGTACGCATCACACATTACACACTGTATGCAAACAGCTGTGTGTTTAGCATATCACACAGCTGGCCATGCTGGAGCTGCAGGTATGATTATAACGTAAACATTGGGCTGTCTGTTGTCATAACAAAGGAAAAACGCACATGTGAAATGTAAATTAACAAAATAATTAAACTCAATATCATAGAGATCATCCAATTATTGAAGAGTACATTTACATCTCTTTTATAGCGTGGTGGATGAACTGTAGTCACCACTACACTGGCAGGGTAGACAATAAGGCCAGGGGTAGAAACTCACACATACCCATCTGGGAATATTCTAGCTGTCACAGGCCAGTTGAAAGAAATATGGATATTGTTTGACAGCTGTTGCTGAAGAAGAAGTGCCTCAATAAGAGTCTGAAAAAGACATTTATTTATAGCTTTTAAAGAGAGACTCACAGATGGCTTCCAAGCAACGGTGGCTCATGGAACAGAGTAATGTGTAACGGAGAGAGAGATCTCACCGTGTGCGTGTAACCCCCCTAAAAAACAAATATCTCCTGATATGGACATTTTTTATAACATTGTCTTCGTCCATTTACAGCCACAAGATCTCCACACTGACATGCCTTCAGACTAATGATTAAATGGCAAAGTGAATAAAGAAGTGGGTTTGTTTTACAACATTAGCAGCAAGCACCTAACTGACTTCAGAGTGACTTGTGAGACGGACACTAACTTGTAGATCATTGAGTTAAGCTGAAAGTCAAGTTGGGTGTTTTACAATGTAAAGCTCTCATCGTCATACCTCTTCTAATCACATAATCCCTGTCTGTGTTTTAGGGTCAAGTTCCACTGAAACTGGCATAAACACAAACTCCATTGTGTGCTCCTCTAGTATATATTATCTTTCATTTGTTTGCAACAACAAAGTCAATAAACTATTGCCTCTTCTCCGTTTAGACCAGGGGGGTCAAACTCAACTTCATCGCGGTCCACATTAGCATTATGCTTGCACTCAAAGGGCCAGTTGTAACTTTAACACTATATAAATATACATATATAATATATATAAAATGATGTATTATATTACATTATTGGCTCTGCATTGGATACTTAGCAGTTCTGGTAATAACTGCATGAATCACGTCTGTAAGTCTAGGGCAAGTAATTGAGAGCAAATATTGAACAATTACACATATTGTATATTATATTCTTTGGTAGCTCTCGCGGGCCACGTAAAATGAGGTCACGGGCCGGTTTTGTCCCGCGGGCCTTGAGTTTGACACCCCTGGTTTAGACCTATACAAATCAAAAAGCAACAACCGATTGCACATGTTTACTCATTTTCCTGAAAAGCCAGACGATTGAATTCCGTCCCAGACTCTACGTAGTGACCTCAAGCTATCTTTTACTGAGATATTTGAGTTTCCTCGGTCATACTGCTTCGTTGTTTTTCCTAAGCGGAAAAATCCACAAATTCTGAGGTTTTTGAATCTTGATTACTGCGGAGGGAAATCCCTGTTTTACTAGTGGGGAGTCTGGCAGACGCGCTGGAAGCTGCTGCAGTGCTCACAGGTGATCCTGTCCACCGACTGCAGGGTCATCCATCTTCTGGTTCCCCCCAACAAAGGGAGACAATCCTCACCATACAGTGGGCTCATTGAAACACATTGTTCCGCTCATCCTCGGCCACGGCAAGCTCTTGAAAGGAAAGCGTAACATCACTCAGCCTCTGAAAAGGTGCTTTGTAGAGCAAACAATACCGTCTCAAAGTGAACGCATTGCAATTGTGTTACTGCTCCTTTTCTATGTGTGTGCTTTGATTGCATTGCCCAAACCGTAATGTGTGTGTCGCCAAATCATTAACCGGGATAAAGCTGCAGGGATTGGTTGAGTGAATGGATGAATGCAACCTAGTGTGAATCTCAAGCTGATCCCCAAACAGCAGACAAGCGTTGTGGTCTTTCTCTGGTCTCTGGTCTCTGGTCTCAGCGCTCTGGTCTCTGGTCTCTGGTCTCAGCGCTCTGCGACAACAGCCGGGCAGCCAGGACTTCTGCCGGCTCAGGAGTTTACCTAATTATCTGGCGTTAAGTCTAAATGGAAGGCTTCCCTCTATCATCCCGCGCCACATGGCCGCAACGGGGATAAGCCTGAGTCTTACACACCATTAGGCTTTACAGGCACTTGACCTGAGGACCAGGGCACTGACACAGAAAGTGAGGCTTTGGGGCCAAGTCCTGACCGGGGCGCTAACAGTACATTACGCTCAAATCAGTGTTGAATACAAATAATATTTATTCAAAAGCTTCCTATAAATGAAACATCTTTGTCATAACAACACTTTGGTGCTAAGGTTAACAATTGCAACATATCATTAACCAAACAATACAGAAAGATATTTGCTGATTGTTTTTAAAGAATTACCATGACTTGACAGGAATGGGTGCAGCCAAACCCAATGCCATGGCCACAGACAGTGGGTGCAGCCAAACCCAATGCCATGGCCACAGACAGTGGGTGTAGCCAATACCATGGCCACAGACAGTGGGTGTAGCCAAACCCAATGCCATGGCCACAGACAGTGGGTGCAGCCAAACCCAATGCCATGGCCACAGACAGTGGGTGTAGCCAATACCATGGCCACAGACAGTGGGTGTAGCCAAACCCAATGCCATGGCCACAGACAGTGGGTGCAGCCAAACCCAATGCCATGGCCACAGACAGTGGGTGTAGCCAATACCATGGCCACAGACAGTGGGTGTAGCCAAACCCAATGCCATGGCCACAGACAGTGGGTGCAGCCAAACCCAATGCCATGGCCACAGACAGTGGGTGCAGCCAAACCCAATGCCATGGCCACAGACAGTGGGTGTAGCCAAAACCAATGCCATGGCCACAGACAGTGGGTGCAGCCAAACCCAATGCCATGGCCACAGACAGTGGGTGTAGCCAATGCCATGGCCACAGACAGTGGGTGTAGCCAAAACCAATGCCATGGCCACAGACAGTGGGTGTAGCCAATGCCATGGCCACAGACAGTGGGTGTAGCCAAAACCAATGCCATGGCCACAGACAGTGGGTGCAGCCAAAACCAATGCCATGGCCACAGACAGTGGCAGATTGCTGAATGTTCCGGAGGTTGGTGTTATGAACATGAGCGGCTATTTAAATGTCCCCTCTGTGGGACGAATAAAGGTGTTCTGATTCTGAGGCTGGACACACAACCTGCCGACACCCACAGAGCACCCTTCTTATTCAGCTGTATGGAATGTTCAGCGCTGACCTGATAAACAATGAAGCATGTTTGACACTGTTTGTGTATGGTTGTGGAGCTGTCAGGTTGTCTCACCACACTCCAAGTGCTCTGAACAATGACTGCTGATGGTAATGCTGGCAATTTCCCTGTTTTTTTGCAGGTCACTGCCAGGGGATTCGCTCCATTGTTGCAGTTTGCCTACACTGCTAAGCTGTTACTCAGCAGAGAAAACATCCAGGAGGTCATCCGCTGTGCCGAATTCCTGCGCATGCACAACCTGGAGGACTCATGCTTTCGCTTCCTGGAAGCACAGCTGCGCCGCGAGGAGGACGGCTTGCTGCTCTGCCACAAGGTGGCGGCAGCAGAAGTGAACAACTCACAGGATGAGAGCATGCAGTCTGAGGTGGAGAAGCCCACCTCCCCAAAGGCACGACGGCGCGCCGAAGCCCTCACTTCCTTTGAACACCCTGACGAGGATCGGCTAGCAATGGCTATTCCCAGTAACTTCTCCGATGGCCGGCTGGACTTTGACAGGCACGGAGCGTCAGACCTGCCGCGATGCCCGAAGTACAGGAAATACCAGTGGGCCTGCAACAAGCACAATAATGACACATCCTCACACACCAGTACCTCAGGTTTTCCAAGCACATTAAAAGAGAGCAGCGTCAGCGGGGCACTGCCGGGTCAGGACAGGCTGCCTTTGGCACAGATCAAAGTTGAACCACAGGTTGACGAAGAGGCCATCTCATTGTGCCTGTCAGGGGACGAGCAGGGGGACAGGGATAAGGACAGTGTGACGAGCATGGAGATGGATAACCCCATATCTGTGGAGAGAACCAAGAGAACCAAGTCCCCTTCCTGCCTCCGAGCCTTCTTCAAGAAAGGGGTGGACCTGCCCAACACTTCACAGCAGCTATTCACCAACAGACTTGTCTGTCCCCAGGACAAAGTCAACTCTCAGGGAGATCATAGAAAAGACTTCAGGCCTTTCACTGGGGAGCTGGATCTGCCTGTTACATCCCCAAAGGACGTTGACAGTTTCCCTGCAGGGTTGTCCCTCAAGTCCGCTTCCTGTGATGGGGTCTGCAAACAGGAAGTTGAGCTTGATCGCCGTAGTGTCATATTTTCCTCAGGGGCATGCAAACGTCTGGGAACCCCAGCACATTCCTACCCTGGTGGAAACTCTTTGGAGATGGAGCTCTCTGAGCACATGCCAAAGGGCCTGTGGGCCGGAGCCAGCCAGTCCCTCCCCACGTCGCAGACCTACTCTCCCAGCAGCACCTCCAGCGACCCCCTACTCCTGTGCCACCCGAGACCCAACACCAGCTGCCCAGTGCCAATCAAAGTGTGCCCGCGCTCACCGCCTTGTGAAACACGCACCAGGACTTCCAGCTCCTGCTCCTCGTACTCCTATGCAGAGGACGGCAGCGGGGGCTCTCCCTGCAGCCTGCCCCAGTTTGAGTTCTCCTCCTCTCCGTGCTCCAACGTGGCACGCTGCCTCAATGTGGACCAGCAGGAGCAAAGTGTGGGCGGGGAGGCGCTTTTTAACCAGGTGCGGCCTAAGATCAAATGCGAGCAGTCCTACGGCACCAACTCCAGCGACGAGTCGGGCTCCTTCTCAGAGGGAGACAGCGAGTCCTGCCATGTGCAGGAGCCAGGGCCAGAGGTGAGTCATTGTCCTTCTCTTGTAACACACAGTAGCCATTACACCCAATCCCACCACGGCTAATTACACCGCAGTGCCCTGCTCTCCAGGTCTGCATTAGCAGTCATTAAATCATCATGTAATTGAAGCAGGGGTGTTCAGTACACCATTTACAGCATCACCAAAGGGCACAGATGTGCTTTGATATTATGAATGTGCTTTAAGCACTGCTGGAGATCTGTGTAATGAGTCTGAATGTGTGAGCCCAAAAGCACTAGGATAGTCAAAATGCAGGAGGCTGTGGTGCTGTGTTTTCAATCATCTACGCTGGGAGTAATGTGAAAGTGTGAACGCACTGCATGCGTTTGGAGGCTCGGGATTCTCCCAGGGCACAGCTGCCCTCTGAAGCTATTCCCTGTCTGTCCGTCTCCCTGCCACTGCCAGCTACCCTAACTCGCTCATCTCATCCCAGCGGAAACACTGACATCTATAATCCGGCCCTATAAATATGCACATGCTGATTCTAGCATGCTTGTTAGACATTCTGACATTTCTGATCTATCGACCATTAGCAGTGATACCCTGCCGCAGTGAAGGTGTGCAGCCGTCACAGAGGAATTACAACCAGTACATGACAGCAGCGCTGCGTAAGGCCATAACGTGTTATGGTGTGCGGTTGCAGGGAGTGGGCGAGAGGTTGAGCTCCGTCTCATGGTGCTGCAGCTCCACAGTGCTGACAAGGATGAACAGCCAATCCTCTAATCATCCTCCCCTAATCCACCTGGGCAGACGCCCTGCAGACTGTAGGCTGTTGTTGTTTACAGTGTGAAGATCAGTGAGGGAACCTCTCGCTCACAGATGGAGCTCAGCGCGGGTGGAATAATATCAAAATGAGCAGATTTCCCACCTGAGGGGAAGTGTAAGGCTAAATCAATTTACAAAGAATAGCTTTGCCTCCTCAGAGCGCTGCTGTTCACTCGCTTTAATGAGGCACATTTCCATCTGGATCTCAGGCCGCGCTGTCACGTGAAAACCTTGTATCTCCAAATGGACTCTTATGGAGGCTGAGAAGGAGCTTTCTTTGTTCCCCTGGTTGAGATTTGTTTGTTTTTTCTCAATAGATGGTATAGGTATATCAGTGTTTCCCCTAGGTGTACTGCTTTGGGGGGGTGCTGCCTGAGCATGGGGGGGGGGGGGCATTGGGATATATATGTTTTAAATCCTCTGGAGCAGAGAGGAGCTGTGGATTATTGTTATGGTTAATGCATCAGTGTTTCTTAGGGTCAACAACACTAAACTCAACTTCAAATCAAAGCCTTTATTTAATAAAAGAGCACATGTTCAATGTGAAAAAGGACAATGGTAGGGGAAACATATATACGAGGTATTCTCTTGACTGTAGCTGAGTCATGTCTGTGACATCACATTGTGGCTGTTGCAGAGCTTGAACTTGTGACCTTTGGGCTCCGTGTTCCCAGGCTGTCTCACCTCTTGAGATTCGTCCATCAGTGATGTCAGAATCATTTGTGAAGAGCTTGGTGGAAGAGGGCAGAGGAAGCAGAACTGGAAGGAGAGAAGAGAAAGTGGTGCGTTGCCATGGCGATCACATTCACAGAGCAAGTCGGCATGTTGCAATGGTTGGAGCTACATGACAGGATTTAGTGGAAATAATTCAGTTCCGCTGCACAAGCAGAGCTGCGAGAGAAAGAGGCTCAGCAGTAATGCGTAATTATTACCTTCAGAGTGTGGCACACAACCACCGTCGCCTTTCCATTGATGCGCCTTTGAGAGGCCTGCTGAGTGTGCCGCTGTAAATCATGTGGGATGGATATACAGCGCTGAGCTATCAGCTGGGAGAGCAGCCCAAACATGACTGGGAGACATGTCAGTTCTCTTTGTCATGTCTTTGTGTGGGTATGACTGTTTATATATGTATGTGTCAGCCATTGTTGCCGCTCCATTACTCCACTATATCCTCTGTCAAATCTCTATTGGCTTGCGCAGGGCTGTCTGCCAGCTTTGCACTCACTATCAGAGCTGTTGATAAGATCCTTCATGAGTGTTTCACTGCTCCACACTTTATTGCACCGGAGTTAAAGCGGAGGTCACAGAGAAGTACTTCCAAAGTGAAGCTCAGTGTTAGGTTACTCTCCCTTGGCCTTTAAGTGCTAAAGAAGTGCTCCCTCATGCTTCCTTGGCCGCTTGTTTTCCTAACACCCCCTCGATGTAATCCTGCCGTTCAAACAAACATGAGCGAATGGCAGCTTCGATAAAACATAGCTTCAGCTCTGGACTGTGGACTTGACCCAGTGGATCCAGATGAGGAAGGGAGTTGTTAAAGAGCAGGGCAGTCTGACCGAAGCCCATCATTCAGGTAGCTGGAGTCACTTCAGGTCTCTGGGCAGCGTCTGCTCGTGATTATGGGCTGCTGCCTTCATACGGGCCACAGCTTCGTGCTGCAGACAGAGCAGTGTCCTGCAAAGAGAAACTAAGCAACCTTTGAGACCAAATTGAAGAAAAGCTGGACTGAATGTTGGTCCCAACTTAGTGTGGCTCTGTGAGGGGATCCATTGGTGGCTCCTTGTTTTAACAGCAGTCATGTAGATTGCTGACCTACCATGCAACAGCAGTTATGGAATCAACTCTTACAATATGTATAACAAGTAATGAGTGGGGAAATGGACATTCATTTGACTCGTCGAGCATTAATCAAGGGGTGAGATTTAAATTAAACATTAAAAAAAGGATACAAATGATGTATTGTCTGGATTTGTAGGCTACAAGCTATAGAGTTAGAGTTGTGTACGGTATAGATACGGTAGATAAGATTGGGTTGATTTATTGTTGTTTATTGGCTGGTATCAGGATTATGTAGCTACAGATATTGTTATCTTTCATTTGACACAATGCTACAGCCTTTAGTGTGCTACAGTATAACAAGTAGCTTTCCGTGGATAGCTAATGCTAGCAAGCTGTAGATGCATATTGCTGTGAAATGAATCACTGCCTCATCACTCACTGTTTTAGCTCATTGTGCTTCTATTATACTAACTTTTATAATGTAACATATGTTATGCTGTGTTCGTTATTCTCGCGTCCAGGTAAGAAGCTTAAAAAAAGGAGACTAAATGGAGTCTCTGAGAAGGTTCAAAATTGGTACTTTAATTAATAAAAAGCGCGGTAATGTTACAAACAGGATATTGTTCAGTCTGGAGAGAAAGTCTGCAGCTTCCTCTCCCAGTGCTGGCCGTGCAGAAGAGAGCTTACAAGCCTTCGTCCTTCCCATACTGTATATATAAAGGTCCTTCCCGCTTGCTGGCTGTGGCTGTTCGCTCCTCCTCTCTGGGAGCTGTAGTGACGTAGGGGACTTCCCCCTCGTTCTCCTGTGTCCGATATCGCGTTAAACAGAGGATTTCGACATTTTACATTCATTGCTTACTTCCACATGCCTTTTCTCCTCCTTTCATAACTTTATATGTGATACATGTTAACGGCGTCAATAGCTACTTTAATGATACTAATGGGCGGTAGTCCCGGATGTCGTCATGAAGGATTTTCAGAATAAAATCTTGGTATTGAGAACTTCCGGTTTTTTCCAGAATAAAATAGCATTTAAACTGACGGTATGTGGTACATTATGCCATAATACATTGATTTGAATTTCTAACACATATTTCATTATCATCACAATATGTTAGCATAGAACACACTCTTGATAATGCTAATGTTAGCTAACGTAGGATCAATCTTTGTATGGAGGGTGTTGAGTAACTATTCAAACTAAGTCAGTTTGCTGAATTGAATGCACATTAATGACATGAATCATATCATATATCAAAAGAAGTGGAATTCATTGTTTTATTGCTCATCAGTGCACTAGGAGTGTTGTCACTATACAGCTATGGTTGCTAATGTTACCAGACTTCAGAAATAAATCAGTGTGTAACAGACATCACAGAGTCAGTACACTAACTTAATGGCTCCTGCACTTGTAGTACTTTTGCTACATTTGTAGTTCAGAGTGTCTCCCTCCCTCTGTCTCTCGGAGCTCCACAGCTCGCGGTGCAGCGTAAGCGGTGAGCTCATTCTAGCGTCTCGTCTGGCCACAGCGGTGGAAATATTGATCTCAGAGCGAGAGAGAGGAATGAGGAAGTGGTCCTGATTCATCAGCACATTGTGGTTGGTTTAGCAGGCAAAGCATGAAATAGAGTAATGTTTGACAGGAAGTGCACAGACCTTGATATCAGTTGTGCAAACATTGCACAATGCCAAAGGACCTTTGCTCTACTCTACATATGATGTAGCATGTACGTTCATAATGTTGACTGTGGAGCTGCTTACTTGCTTTAGTCATGTAAAATAGTGATGTGCCTTTCTCAAATGAGTTGCCCCTTATACTACAAGCACTCATTTTGTAAGCAATATAACACAACTTTTAGTATCACCATGAAAAGAAATGTCTCTAAATATAGGAAATATGATTTTTAAGTATAGTTAATGAGAACACATGGCATCAAATATGTGACCATAAGTGAAAGTAGATTTGCGTTCAGTGGCTAGACAAGAGCAAGGGAGTGCAGAAGGAGAATGATCCAAACACTAAAGGGATGTTTGCCCATTCATTTCTAAAACATGTATTTAAGTGCATCACATATTATAATGTACTTAACACAAAAGGCCTTACTTGTTCCAATTGAGCAAGAGGAGTTCTGTTTACCCGAGCATTTCACTGTGAAATCTGTTTTTCCTTTTTAAATAGCTCAATGCCCCCAACCTCCCCCGGAGCTTACGCTATGGGGAGCGGGACAAATATAGAGACCGAGAGTGGAGATATTCTGGCGCTCTTATTTGAGAAGAGGAGAGTGTGTTTAGTGTGAAACTCCACGGGATACTCAGCATTCTGTACAGTACGTGGGCCCCCCAGGGCCAACTGGGGCACAGACACTGTGATGTTGACTACGTCACCACAGCTCGGCAGCTTGTACTCTGTGGTATTGCATTTCCAGAAATCACTAATCAAACAGTGAGTCACATTCGTTGTGTTGTTGTCGATAAAGTTTGACACTTCTCTCTCGTTAAATACACATTTCTTCTACTGCAAATGCTGCTGTTGGTCAAATGAGAAGCATTAGTGGTAGTTAGTGTAGTGATCTGCTTCTTACATAAATAAAGCCTTGTATGAACCTATTACAGGTTGATGTTATTCATGATGACATTCTTTAGCAAGAGAGCAGTCATTTATGTATCTGAAGACGCTGCAGATGATGACTTTAACCCCCAGGACAAGACAGCTAGCAAACCTCCCCAGTCTATGATCTGATTTACGGTTTGTTTGAGTGTGTGTTTCTTCTTTGTAATCCCATTTACAAGCACGTGATATGTAACATGGTTAATTACAGAGATGGCATGAAACACAAATATGTGAAATTGTAGACCTCATATAACACGATAAGATCTCATTTCAGTTTGGAAGATGTACAGTGGGGCAAAAAAGTATTTAGTCAGCCACCAATTGTGCAAGTTATCCCACTTAAAAACAATTTTAATTTGTAATTTTCATCCTAGGTATACCTCAGCTATGAGAGACAGAATGGGGGGGGGGGGAGTAGTAATACAAATGCCACTTCAATCTCATTAGTATGCAGAAAAAGTGACAGGTCGCCCCGCCCCTTTTCGACCGGAAGTCCCGCCTTATTTGACCGGAAGTCCCACCTTTTTATTTTTATTTTGAAACCGGAAGTCCCGCCTCGTTCGACCGGAAGTCCCGCCTCGTTCGACCGGATGTCCCGCCCCCGCTTCCGGTTTTCAAAATTAAAATAAATTAAAATTTAAAAAATGAGAAAAATAAAATGCCGTTGTTTTCAATCAATTAATATGCCTAGGATATATGTCCCGCCTCCTTACCACTTCCTGTGTGGTTAATCCTGTATACAGTATCGAATGTAACTTACAAATACTTGCAAATAACATGAAATTAATCAAAAGTAAGGCATCTTAAAAACATATATTTAAACCTCTCTGTTTTTGCAAACAGGACATGACAGGACATGAGGGGAGAGAACATATGGTGGAGGAGGGGGAACACACACACACACACACACACACTTTCCCCGCCCCTCACCCTCTCCCTCTATCTAAATAAAAAGCCAGCGTCACTCTTAAATATTTTTCAAGTCGAGAGAAAATGGCCAAGAGACGTCTTGATATGAATTTAATCAGCGAGACACCGGTGACAACTTACAGCCATCCGTTGGGTGCTCCAAATCAAAGTAAAGCATATAAAAAACAGATATTTTAAAAAGTCAGCCTTTTTGTTAAAGGATAGGGCAAGGGAAAACCCCAAACCCCCTATGGAGAAGCCATAAACCCCCTATGGAGACAAACCTGTGGTAAACAGAGGGAGGTAGGTAATATACTTAAATATATAGAAAGTCAGAGAATATTTATCAGAGGATAACGCATATACATTTGTACAAGTCGGCTATGGTGTATTTTATAAGTAACCGAGTTTTCGTACTCAGACCGTTGCAGCAATTTCAAGCAGATCTCTGCGATATGCAGTCGCTGTCCAAATATAATGATGGCTTTAATTATTTGTTAACAGTCATAAATGTATTTAGAAAAACCTGTGCTCAAACATTAAAAAGAAAAAGAAGGGTAAGGTTACCAAAGCTTTTGATACAGTTTTTAACACACAGCGAGATCCCTAAAAAGTTACAAACAGACATGAGGGGAGAAAACATATGGTGGAGGAGGGGGAACACACACACACACACACACACACACACACACACACACACACACACACACACACTTTCCCCGCCCCTCACCCCTCTCGCTTTAGAGGCCTACAGCCGAAGATATGTTTCAATCTCCTCTGTCTTGAAGGCATTCTTAAGCACATAAATGTAACATTAGGCTATGCATAAAATAACCAAACGATTATTTCATTAACTAATTTGAACAGTATCAGTATTGAACATCATCATATCATAACAAAATAAGCTAAGGCAACTACTTGCATTCAGTGACTTGATTTTTTAAATGAAAACCAGGGATATCTTTTGTTTTTAATATCTCATTAAAAATATCTAATGTTAGTAACTATTAAAGAAAGAATGGGGACAATTCTGTGTTAATGTAGTTTGACCATTGTAACTGCTGTGCAGACATACTGATAAAATAGGGCTTCTAACTAATTACCTTAAATAAAATCACTAATTAATTAAACCAGTTCAATACGCATTATTCTTATTCTTATCATTCTTTATGAGCGCAGTAACGGTAAGGTATCTAATTACTTATTTATCTAGTATTCCATCAGATAATAACAGAGATGGTTAAACTGAAGTAGAGACATGGCAGAAATCCTACAATGAAGCAGGACAGTGAAGGGGAAGTCTCTTTTGAAGAGGGTTTTAATAGTTTAAAGATCTTAATGCCCCCTTGATCATATCTTTTTTTAAAAAGACTGTTTCTCTAAAAGGCAGGTTTTGTGATTTTTAAGACTTTTTACAGACACTCGGCAGATTTGTGTGTAATTCTCTCACAAAGGAACAGTAAGTCTCTTACTTTTTTGATAGCGTTTTTTATGTATGACAACTTTACAACTGGTAGAAAGTTAAGTACTTTTTATGAGCAGATTTTCTTTAAGACTGTGACTCTTAACACACCAACCCCCCGAGAGCCAGACATACTCATCCCCTTTTCAACGTATTTTGTTTTTGTCTTTCTCGCTTTTTTTTTTTCCATTATATTTTTGAAAAAACTACATAGTGATTGCTAGCAAAAATACAACATGCAACTAATACATTATACAATATTACGACTTTTTGCGATATTTTCAACACAATATACTTGTACCCTTTTTTTTTTTGTAGGACTTCAAGATATTTTGCATGTCATACATAAACACGGTGTCATCTTTCTTGAAACTGACGTGCTGTCCGTTTTACAAACAAGTTATGTTTATGCTTCTTCATCCTCTGAATGTTCCTCCCCCGTCCCTCTTCACAATAACAATCAAGGTGGATCTATGAAATGAAACACCTCTTCCCAAAGCGTGACTACCCTATTGAGGGCATGCGTCTAGGGCAGTAGGGTCTAAATCGATGGGCCAGATATACTAACATGCAGAACGTACGGTATGTTTGAAAAAGACTAACCATTTATCCAGTTCAAGCTGTCTTTAAGATGTGACATCGCGCTCTGACTATTTCCCATAAAATCGTGACAAACTATTACTTGTTCTTACATTTGACCTCTTGCTGCTTGGTTGAAAATGATAGATGAAAAAGAACTTTTTTAAAAGAGTCAAACCACAAATGTTTTAAGATTGTTACAAAATGTAAAAAATAAAAAAGGTCTGGAGACAAAATTAATTCAGGTGACTCTGGCTTTATTAGGACAACAGACATATAATACAAATGGGTTAGGGGTTAAATATAACCATCGTGGACTTAATAGTCCAAAATACTTTTATCTGAATACATTTGTTCTTTTTAAGAGCACTTTTTGAAATTATTTATTTATTATTTCAGTGGAACAATCCAGTGTTTGTTAACATTAACGCTTTCTTCTCTTTTTCTTGTGTTACTAAGATACTTTTAAACACACTTTGGTGTATGCAACACTTGTTCAGATAAAACAAGGTTTTTTCTTTTCTGATAAACCAACAGTCTTTTAATACATATTCTGGCACTGTCGCCAATTTGGGCAATTCCACAGTATCGCGCTTTTCTCTCATTATACTGAAGCAAAGTTCTGCCATTGCTTTTGGTATTTGTTCAACACATTCGCAGCAGTCGGTTAGCGGGAGATGATCTATAAGATTATTATGATCCGGTAATGGCTCTACAACACCATCCTCTAGTTTAAATTTCTTCACTTTGTTTCTTTTCTTTTCACCTTCCTTCTTTTGTCTTTTTAGTTTTCCGTCCTATGGTCCCTTTTCTTTTCATTCGCATTCTGCATTTGCTTTTAATTTTTCTTCTCCTTTTCATGTTGCTTTTCTTTTTCTTCGTTTTTCTTTACTTTCTCTATTCTTTTCTGCTAATTGTCGTTTGCGATCTTGGCGAGTGGCATGAGATATACTGTTTCTATAAAGGTTATCTATAATACCATCTTTTAAAAAGATATTCTTCATATGTCATGTTATCATGGTCCTCTTTTGTCCTAAAGACCTTACATGGATATGTTATAGAGGAGAGCTCTCTTCGGGAACATCCTCTCTCCTACTTGTAACATCCAGTCATTAAGCCCATATCCGTTATCCTGGTGATAATAAGGGCAGGCTACATCAGACTTGGTTTTTCTCAGATCCATGGCTAGTTTTTAACGGTCGTCCTTAGTTTTATATGATTTGCTGAGTGGGTGGGACATATTGCGTTGAGTGGGTGGCTTCATCTGTAGAAAGTACTCTGTTTGAGGAGATTTCGTAATAATGGCA